>NC_088868.1:20897726-21078953 GCF_032884065.1 Artemia franciscana
CTAATCGACCATTCCCTGAGTCGCCATCGTCATTTATATATCCCCCTGTGCACCCCGGCGTCCCCTTTGTAGTTATGTCCCTGTGTCCCGGTCGTCATTTATATTCCCTGTGTCCCGGTCGTCATTTGTGTCCCGGTGTTCCAGTCTGTGATTTCTCTTTGAGTGTCCCGGGCGTCATTTATATTCCTTGTGTCCCGGTGTCCCGGTCGTCATTTATATCCCCCTGTGCCCCCCGGCGTCCCCATTGTAGTTGTGTCCCTGTGTCCCGGTCGTCATTTATATTCCCTGTGTCCCGGTCGTCATTTGTATCCCGGTGTCCCGGTCTGTATATACATTCGTTTTTTAGTTTTGTTTTTCTCCTTTATTTTTTTCCTTTTTTCTTTTTTTTCTTTTTTAGTTTATTTAGATTTTTAGATTTTTTAGTTTTTTTATTAGTTTTTAGTTTTTTTGTAGTTTTTACCATTTTTTTAGTTTTTTTAGTTTTTTTTTTTTACTTATGTCCTGGTCGTCATTTATACTCCCTGTGTCCCGGTCGTCATTTGTGTCTCGGTGCTTTGTTGATTGCTAATTTATATTATATTTATATTTATATTTTTTATATTTATTAATATTTTTTTAGTTTTCTTTTTCTCTTATTTTTCAGTTTTTTCCTTTTTTTTAGTTTTTTCTTTTTTAGTTTTTTCTTTTTTAGTTTTTAGTTTTTTTTTGTTTTTTACCTTTTTTCAGTTTTTTTAGTTTTTAGTTTTTTACCTTTTTTAGTTTTTTTAGTTTTTTAGCTTTTTTAGTTTTTTTTCTTTTTAGTTTTTTTTGTAGTTTTTACCTTTTTTAGTTTTTTTTCTTCTTTTGTATTAGTGTGAAATAATTCAGACGTCACTCGACAGACAGACAGACAGACATAACCCACAAACAACTTATTTTTATATATATTTATTCATATTTTTTTAGTTTTCTTTTTCTCTTTTATTTTTCAGTTTTTTCCTTTTTTTAGTTTTTTCTTTTTTAGTTTTTAGTTTTTTTTAGTTTTTTACCTTTTTTTAGTTTTTTTTTAGTTTTTTTAGTTTTTTAGCTTTTTTAGTTTTTTTATTAGTTTTTATTTTTTTGTAGTTTTTGCCTTTTTTTATTTTTTTCAGTTTTTTTTTAGTTATTAGATTTTTACCTTTTTTTAGTTTTTTTTAGTTTTTTAGCTTTTTTAGTTTTTTTTTTTCTTTTTAGTTTTTTTTTTGTAGTTTTTACCTTTTTTAGTTTTTTTCTTCTTTTGTATTAGTGTGAAATAATTCAGACCTCATATGCGGACAAACATGACGTCACCTGATCCACACACAGATCCACACACAGACAACTTATTTTTATATATCTATATATATAAAAATAAGTTGTCTGTGGATGGATGTGTGGATGGATGTGTGGATGGATGTGTCAGGTGACGTCACCTGAAAAAACTGGATTAGGTGACGTCAAAACTGAAAAAACTAAAAAAAGGCAAAAACTACAAAAAAAACTAAAAACTAATAAAAAAATAAAAAAGCTAAAAAACTAAAAAAACTATAAAGGTAAAAACCAATAAAAAACTAAAAAAAAAACTGAAAAAACTAAAAAAGGCAAAAACTACAAAAAAAAACTAAAAACTAATAAAAAAAGTAAAAAAGCTAAAAAACTAAAAAAACTAAAAAAACTAAAAAAAGGTAAAAAACTAAAAAAAATAAAAAATAAAAAAAAACTAAAAAAAAGGAAAAAACTGAAAAATAAGCTAAAATAAAGGTAAAAACCAATAAAAAACTAAAAAAAAAAGGAAAAAACTAATAAATGACGACACTCAAAGAGAAAGCGACCAGGACAAAAAACTAAAAAAAAAGGCAAAAACTACAAAAAAACTAAAAACTAATAAAAAAAATAAAAAAGCTAAAAAACTAAAAAAACTAAAAAAAGGTAAAAAACTAAAAAAACTAAAAACTAAAAAAAAACTAAAAAAGGTAAAAACTAAAAGAACTAAAAAAGAAAAAAATAAATGACGACACTCAAAGAGAAAGCGACCAGGACAAAAGGAATGTTCGATTAGCAATCAACAAAGCACCGGGACACAGGGAGTATAAATGACGACCAGGACACAAGTAAAAAAAAAAATTAACAAAACTAAAAAGAAGGTAAAAACTACAAAAAAACTAAAAAGAAAAAAAAACTAAAAACTAATAAAAAAACTAAAAAATCTAAAAATCTAAATAAACTAAAAAAGAAAAAAAAAGGAAAAAAATAAAGGAGAAAAACAAAACTAAAAAACGAATGTATATACAGACCGGTACACCGGGATACAAATGACGACCGGGACACAGGGAATATAAATAACGACCGGGACACAGGGACACAACTACAACGGGGACACCGGGGGAAACAGGGGGATATAAATGACGACCGGGACAAAAAAACTAAAAAGAAATAAAAACTAAAAACTAATAAAAAAAACTAAAAAATCTAAAAATCTAAATAAGCTAAAAAAGAAAAAAAAAGGAAAAAAATAAAGGAGAAAAACAAAACTAAAAAACGAATGTATATACAGACCGGGACACCGGGATACAAATGATGACCGGGACCCGGGACACAGGGAATATAAATGACGACCGGGACACAGGGACACAACTACAACGGGGACACCGGGGGAAACAGGGGGATAACCTGACAATCTATTTATATGCAAAGACAATGGGACAGCAAAGAATGTTGTATATTCGCAAGTTTTACGTAGTTAAAACCATATATATATATATATATCTATATTCACAGGTGGGACATAGGGACACAACTACAATGGCGCGTAACTATTATGGCGCGTAACGACTTACGCGCGCGGGGGGGCTTGGGGGGGGCGCGAAGCGCCCCACCAACTAGGTGTTGGGGTGGCGCGAAGCGCCACCCCAACAGCTAGTATAGATATATATATATATATATATATATATATATATATATATATATATATATATATATATATATATATATATATATATATATATATATATATATAAAAATAAGTTGTCTGTCTGTGGATGTGTGGATGGATGTGTGGATGGATGTGTCAGGTGACGTCACCTGAAAAAACTGGATTAGGTGACGTCAAAACTGAAAAAACTAAAAAAAGGCAAAAACTACAAAAAAAAACTAAAAACTAATAAAAAAAATAAAAAAGCTAAAAAACTAAAAAAACTATAAAGGTAAAAACCAATAAAAAACTAAAAAAAAAACTGAAAAAACTAAAAAAAGGCAAAAACTACAAAAAAAAACTAAAAACTAATAAAAAAAGTAAAAAAGCTAAAAAACTAAAAAAACTAAAAAAACTAAAAAAAGGTAAAAAAATAAAAAAAATAAAAAATAAAAAAAAACTAAAAAAAAGGAAAAAACTGAAAAATAAGCTAAAATAAAGGTAAAAACCAATAAAAAACTAAAAAAAAAAAAGGAAAAAACTAATAAATGACGACACTCAAAGAGAAAGCGACCAGGACAAAAGGAATGTTCGATTAGCAATCAACAAAGCACCGGGACACAGGGAGTATAAATGACGACCAGGACATAAGTAAAAAAAAAAAAACTATCTATATATATAAAAATAAGTTGTCTGTGGATCTGTGGATCGTGGATCAGGTGACGTCACCTGAAAAAACTGGATCAGGTGACGTCAAAACTGAAAAAACTAAAAAAAGGCAAAAACTACAAAAAAAACTAAAAACTAATAAAAAAAATAAAAAAGCTAAAAAACTAAAAAAACTAAAAAAAGGCAAAAACTACAAAAAAAACTAAAAACTAATAAAAAAGCTAAAAAACTAAAAAAACTAAAAAAAAGGCAAAAACTACAAAAAAACTAAAAACTAATAAAAAAAATAAAAAAGCTAAAAAACTAAAAAAACTAAAAAAAGGTAAAAAACTAAAAAATAAATAACGACCGGGACACAGGGACACAACTACAACGGGGACACCGGGGGAAACAGGGGGATAAACTACAAAAAAACTAAAAACTAATAAAAAAACTAAAAAATCTCAAAATCTAAATAAACTAAAAAAGAAAAAAAAGAAAAAAGGAAAAAAATAAAGGAGAAAAACAAAACTAAAAAACGAATGTATATACAGACCGGGACACCGGGATACAAATGACGACCGGGACACAGGGAATATAAATGACGACCGGGACACAGGGACACAACTACAATGGGGACGCCGGGGGGGACAGGGGAATATAAATGACGACCGGGACACCGGGACACAAGGAATATAAATGACACCCGGGACACTCAAAGAGAAATCACAGACTGGAACACCGGGACACAAATGACGACCGGGACACAGGGAATATAAATGACGACCGGGACACAGGGACATAACTACAAAGGGGACGCCGGGGTGCACAGGGGGATATATAAATGACGATGGCGACTCAGGGAATGGTCGATTAGCAATCACCATCAACAAAGCTCAAGGGCAATCATTAGAATCATGAGGTATAGATATATATCTATCTATATTCACAGGTGGGACATAGGGACACAACTACAATGGCGCGTAACTAATATGGCGCGTAACGACTTACGCGCGCGGGGGGGCTTGGGGGGGGCGCGAAGCGCCCCCACCAACTAGGTGTTGGGGTGGCGCGAAGCGCCACCCCAACAGCTAGTATATATATATATATATATAGGGACACAACTACAATGGCGCGTAACTAATATGGCGCGTAACGACTTACGCGCGGGGGGGGGCCTTGGGGTTGGCGCGAAGCGCTCCCACCAGCTAGGTGTTGGGGTGGCTTGAAGTGCCACCCCAACAG
This sequence comes from Artemia franciscana, assembly GCF_032884065.1. Taxonomy (NCBI): domain Eukaryota; kingdom Metazoa; phylum Arthropoda; class Branchiopoda; order Anostraca; family Artemiidae; genus Artemia; species Artemia franciscana. The sequence goes on from NC_088868.1 coordinate 20,902,528, forward strand.
GTAGTGTATATATATCTATATATATATATATATATATATATATATATATATATATATATATATATATATATATAATATATATATATATATATATCATGAAAAGAGAAATCACCAATGCAACAGCACAAAAAAAAAAAAAAAAGAGACAGAAGGAGAAAAGGAAGACTGCTTTCCTAAATTAGTGATTAATATAGACCAGCACTTGAATGAGGCTTTAACCCTACTCATCCATACAATCACATAGGTCAAACAGCATAGCCATACACAATCAACCATAAAGAATAATCCATGGACAGACAGTCATGTCGTCAATAAGTATAAGTCGTCATTTACCAAACAATAGAAAAAATAATATAGACAAATAATTCAGAGGCAACACTCAACATAAGGGCTCATCAGGAGAATACACTGGCCTATATAGGGTTTCGCCACTTTAAATTCTCTACCCAGCACAGTGTCGTGGCTACCACAGAATATCCATGGCATCCCCGTGTCAGGTATCACCCCCAAAATACATGCCTATGAAAGAAAAAAAAAGCAAATGTAAAACAACCAAGTAAAACCAAAACAAGCTTATCCTGTTAATATATCCCTCTTTTTAGCAACAATAGGTAAACTAAATATTATAAATTTTACCAAATCACAAATATTAACACATTGCAAAAAACCTGAATGAACTAAACAATTATAGAATTCATCTTTACCATGTGGCTAATTTTTAAGAAAATCCGCTCAATTAGAAACACAATTCAAAATAAATGGCGCTGCGACAACATTTCTCGAACCTCCGAAATTAGTTGAAAATTTCTTTAAGTATTTCTAGATAATTCTTTTGATATTTATTTAAAAGTTCGTTATAATGAAAACTAAATTTTTTAAATTGCCAAGTTAAGTTATTTGCAGAAAAACCTCTTGATATCAATTTTTGGCTTAAGATTTTACATCTATTTTTAAAATCAATATAATTACTACAAATCCTTTCATAACGAAGTAACTGTGAGAAAAACGCTGAATATCTGATTTTTGAGTGTATATTACTTTCAGGGAATGGGAAACTAATCACTTCAAAATCAAAATCATCCGTTTTATTATACATTTTAAAACTTAATTTATTATTATCACAAATATATATATATATATATATATATATATATATATATATATATATATATATATATATATATATATATATATATATATATATATATACTAGCTGTTGGGGTGGCGCTTCGCGCCACCCCAACACCTAGTTGGTGGGGCGCTTCGCGCCCCCCCAAGCCCCCCCGCGCGCGTAAGTCGTTACGCGCCATATTAGTTACACGCCATTGTAGTTGTGTCCCTGTGTCCCACCTGTGAATATAGATAGATTTATATATGTGTTTCAAACTACGTAAAAATTGCGAATATACAACATTCTTGGCTTTCCCACTACTGGGAGCTTTTCGTTTCCAATTGCCAGCAATTGATCTGAAAATGTTTGACCAGAGTCATCGTTACACAGACAGACAATATATAGAAAATATATATATAAAATATAAATATATATATATTTTCTTTTTAGTTTTTTTGTAGTTTTTACCTTTTTTAGTTTTTTTCTTCTTTTGTATTAATGCTAAAGCCAAGGTTCAAACCTGGAGCCTCTCGGACCTAGAACCTGAAACATAACGCTTTACCAACTCAGCTACTTCGGCTTGAATACATTCGTTTTGAGCAGCTTCCTCAGGTGTTGCCATTGTAGGTTCTTCAGTCATTTTAAAATTAGAAATTTCTCTTTCAACGGTCTTTTTATAATTAAAAATTTGTGTTTGAACGATATTCTTAAATACCTGTGTCCTGGTCGTCATTTATATTCCCTGTGTCCCGGTCGTCATTTGTGTCCTGGTATCCCAGTCTGTAATTTCTCTTTGAGTGTCCCGGTCTGTAATTTCTCTTTGAGTGTTTTTTCTTTTTAGTATTTTTTAGTTTTTTACATTTTTTCTTTTTTCAGTTTTCTTTTTCTTTTTTATTTTTCAGCGTGTCCTGGTCGTCATTTATATTCCCTGTGTCCCTGTCGTCATGTTTTTTACATTTTTTCTTTTTTCAGTTTTCTTTTTCTTTTTTATTTTTCAGCTTCACTATGAAATACATATCGCCGAACCTTTGTTTTTTTTTTAACTAAAATCTGGTAGGCATTGATGACCTTATCCAAGTCAAAATCCCAAACCCAATCATCATCGCTATCATTTTCAGTTTTGATATGTTTTGACTCTCGCTGTCCAGGTGGATCTTCATCTAACTGCGCGGTTTTTCCTTTTTTTCTTTTTAGTTTTTAATTGGTTTTTACCTTTTTTTTTTTAGCTTTTTTAATTTTTTTTCGTTTTTTCTTCTTACTTTTTTTTTAGTTTTTATCTTTTTTATTTTTTTTTCATTTTTATTCTTAATTTTATTAGTTTTCTTTTTCTCTTCTATTTTTCAGTTTTTTCCTTTTTTTAAGTTTTTTTTTTAGTTTTTAGTTTTTTTAGTTTTTTAGTTTTTTAGTTTTTTTAGTTTTTTAGCTTTTTTATTTTTTTTATTAGTTTTTAGTTTTTTTGTAGTTTTTGACGTCATGACGTCAACCTGATCCACAGATCCACAGATCCACAGACAGACAGACAACTTATTTTTATATATATAGATAGATAGAAGATATATTCCCTGTGTCCCGGTCGTCATTTGTGTCCCGGTATCCCAGTCTGTAATTTCTCTTTGAGTGTCCCGGTCTGTAATTTCTCTTTGAGTGTTTTTTCTTTTTAGTATTTTTTAGTTTTTTACATTTTTTCTTTTTTCAGTTTTCTTTTTCTTTTTTTAGTTTTTATCTTTTTTATTTTTTTTTATTTTTATTCTTAATTTTATTAGTTTTCTTTTTCTCTTCTATTTTTCAGTTTTTTCCTTTTTTTAAGTTTTTTTTTAGTTTTTAGTTTTTTAGTTTTTTAGTTTTTTAGTTTTTTTAGTTTTTTAGCTTTTTTATTTTTTTTATTAGTTTTTAGTTTTTTTGTAGTTTTTGACGTCATGACGTCAACCTGATCCACAGATCCACAGACAACTTATTTTTATATATATAGAAGATATATATATTCGCGCGGAGTCGCAAATGTTTTACCGACATTGCGTGAGTCACCACACAATTGAGTATTAAATCCTAAAATATAAACAAGATCTCTACATAAAAAGTAATGTTTCAATACAGGGAGAAAGGAATTAAAAACAAATTTTAAAAAAAAACTGTCTGGAACCTATTTTTAAAGAAGGATTTTGTATCATTCTGACATCATCCACTTTTTCATATTTGCTTAGATCATAGGGTCAAAGGACTTGATTAACTGTTAACTTTCTGTATTTACACGGAAATAACCTTAAAATCATTGTTCATACCACGATTTTGTTTTATTTTTAAATATTATGTTAGATATAAAATAAACCAAAGTATGATATTCAGTGCAGAAGTGATGACTACAATTAAGCAGTGTGTCTCACGAGAAAATAATAAGGCTCCAGGTGCTGATAGCATGATTAATGAGTTTCTTAAATATGGTGGCTCTGAGGTTAGGAATAAGCTACTGAAGATTACGAACATGATTTTTGAAAAAGGGGAAGTACCCAATGATTTTAGGAAAACCTTAATTAAACTACTGTATAAGAAAAGTGACAAGAGTGAGTGTCGTAATTATCGAGGGATTAGTCTGGTCTCTGTAGGTAGCAAATTACTGAGTAATATGATACTTTTTAGACTGAGAGATGCTGTAGAAAAAGTTTTAAGGGAAGAACAATGTGGTTTTAGAAAAGGTAGAAGATGTGTCGACCAAGTTTTCACTCTTAGGTTAATAATTGTGAAGTCCCTTCGTTTTCAAACACCTTTGGTCCTCAGTTTTATCAATTATGACAAAGCTTTCGATTCTGTTGATAGAAGACCGTTAGCAAAGGTTTTATCGTTATATGGTATACCAGAAAAATACATTAAAGTGATTTGTGCTATGTACGAGAATAATACTGCTGTGGCTATGGTAGGAAATGAGGTTAGCAACTGGTTTTGTATTAAGTTGGGAGTTCAGCAAGGTTGTGTTCTATTTCCCTTTATATGGATCGTTTTGATGGACTTCGTCTTAAGGAGCACAGGAAAGGCCATTGGAGACCATGGAATAAAATGGGGAGGAAAAACGCTCCTGGACTTAGATTATGCTGATGATTTAAGCATATTAGATGAAAGTGTGAGCTAAATGAATTAATTTTTATAGGTTTTGCGAGTTCAGGGTGCTAAAATAGGCTTGAAAATTAATGTTAAGAAGACTAATTCACTAAGGTTAGGAATAAGTGAAGATGAACAGGTGACATTAGGTAACGAAAAGATTGATCAGGTTGGGAGTATTATTAGTAAAGATGGTGGGAGCAGTGAAGTTGTTAAAATTAGAATAGCTAAGGCTCAGGGTACTTTTCACAGTTAAAAAAAGCTTGGAAGAATAGAAAGATAAGTCTGCAAACCAGGATTAGAATACTGGAAGCTACAGTGATGACAGAGGTCAAATATGGCTCTGAAGCATGGGCACTCCGGAAAGCAGATGAAAATTTACTTGATGTTTTCCAGAGATATTGCCTACGGATTGTTCTGGGTACCCGGCTGACTGTCCATATTTCAGTAGGTTGTAAGAAAAATGTGGTTCAATCCGGCTTTCTAGGGCTATAATGAAAGAAAGTTTGAGATGGTTAGGCCTCGTTCTACAGATGAAGGATGGCAGATTACCAAAGATTGTCCTTTTTGGCCAATCGTCTGGGGCTACACGGAAAGCTGGTCGTCCTTGTCTGGATTGGGAGGATGCCATAAATAAAGATTTAAAATAAACGGGAGCTTCCGGGGAGGGTGTAAAGAGCGAGGCTTTAAATAGATTAGGTTGGAGGAGGAGCATGCGTAGCTGTGTTGGCCTCAGGCGGCTTGGTGCTCCAGTGAGTTATTAGTAGTAGTAGTAGTAGTAGTTTCACGAGTGTTTTTTTCCCTTAGAATCATCATGTGTAATGGGTGCTCATAAAATGTATCAGAAGGGCAAATTATTCTGTAATTTTGTAATGTGTTTAAGGACTGAAAATGGCTGGTAGGCAAGCTTCTACTCTAACAATGTGCCCCCATTTCTCAATTCTCCATGGATTGGAAGAGAATTTTAAAGATAAACATTTTAATCAAAATTGTTGAAATGCACCAAGTATCTCCAAGGGGACGTAATGAGTGTAGTCCCAGAAATTAGGGCCCAAAATTATGCAATTAGCCCGTGTAATAGATGCTGTATACATAAAGATTAATAGAAAGGTGCACATATTCCCCCTTGTTGAAGTCAAAGTCGTATATAGCCTTTTCAATCTTTGTGGTTTAGGAAAAAAGTAAAGCTCTTGTCGTCGCACTCCCTCTAATTCCCCCATCCCAAATATACAAACATCAGCATGCTTTTCGGAGAGTAGTCCTAACTAATTTTATTTTCATCGTTCAAAATCGATAAAATCAATGTACTGCATTACTGTTTAAAGCCAAATAAATTCCGTCCATATTAAATAAGTAGGTTTTAATTTTCACCTTTAATGAGATTTAAGGGTCTTCTATCTTGTTGTGTACAAGTCTGAGGCTAACATCGAAAAGTAGAAAATCCAAATTCCAAACGTATCAAGCTATACCATAGATATTCTACACTCATTCAAATCAGAATCAAACTTGGGCCCGTGCAGTCTCTATCTCACCCATTTTAAATTTACATATGCTATACCTCTTTTGACTTGCGATCGTTCGGGGCTTATATAGGAAGTTTTCAAAAATCTGAACGATTAAATTTTCGATGTTAAACCTTATAAGTAAATGTTTTTCAGGTAACGTCTGATTTCCACCGAAATTGATACTGAAGGGTTTTCAGGTTCCCAACTTTAAATCTTTGGCTAATTTTGTAATCTAAACCTTCAAAAAAGATAGTATATTTACTGACTTTCATGAACAGATTAAAATAAATTATTCTTCTCGTCATCCGATTTTCATAAATAGGTTTTTATCTATTTTTTTAAACAGTTTTTTACAACTAAACCAAAATATGCCATGTACATATTTCACTAATGACGGATATGTCACACCGAGAAAAGACGGATATGTCACGTTTTAGTGGTTATCTTAAATGGTGAGGTGACTGTCCCAAATCAAAACATGATCAGTCCATTTGTATCTTGCCCCGATGTTTAGTCATGTTGCTGAGTGGAGAAATCGACGGTTTCTTCCGTCTTGTAGTTGGAATTCTTAAGCAGGAGCCTGTGAGCCCCTTCTCACCCTCCAAAATTCATAAGCGTAGATATGTTGTACCCTCGTTACTTTTAATTAAAAGATTAATTATGAATTACGATTGGGAAACCCAAAGCAGGCACCTCTCCAACGTACTCCTCCAAGCTTTATAAACGATGACTCCTGACGGTTCGTGATTGTTCACGAGCCATTTAGAATTGACTTCAAATGACCTATGGACTTAGGGCAGTATCTAGGATTTTTGTTTCGACGCTGATCCCAAAACAACTTACTGGCCAATGTCCTGAGCGAGCGGAAGGAGGTAGCAAAATTTCCAGCAAAGCTACAATAGTATAGTACTTATAATCAAGTTGCATTGTCGGTGGGTTTGGGCAGAGCAAACTACCGAACCATTAAAAGCTAGACTTATGTAATTTTTCTAAAACTGTTTAAAAACTACAACAAGAAAAAAAAACCCATGAAGATCAACACAAAATGTAACCTATAAAAGAAATCTAACAATATCTTTGCCTAGTGTATGTGTAAAATAAATTTTGCTTAGTTGGTTAGTCTGAGTAGGATAAACTGAAAAGCTATAACAGTTTGGAACTTAAAAATTTTCCAAAACTGTTATTAAAACGTAAAAAAAAATCCTTGTTAAAAGTGTTTCTTTTTTTTGCTGCTCCGTCAAAAATTGTGAATTGCAAGCTAATGCATATTGAATTGCAAAAGCCAAACTTTAAAAAAGAGGTTTTCCTTGCCATTCAGCTCTAAAAATGAATAAAAAGATTTAAATAGGCAAGACAGTCAAAGAATTATGTCACTTCGAGAAGTTGTTTTATTCTTTTGAGGTGATGTTTTCAGTTTGTCTGAATCAATACTTATCATAAATTTCTACATTAGGTGCTTTGTGTAAACCTACTGAGGAATCTGATTCAGAAGTTGAAGCTAAAGCCCTAGTATCATCCAGTTCAATGTTGCCTGTGGATAATTCTTTGAAACTTATAATGGATCCAAATCAATTTAGCCTTGAAGCTCCACAAAGGAGATCCAATAAGCAAGAAATGAAAGATAGGTAAGCTTTCTCGTTCCCTCTTTCTTGGTTCTCTTATTATCCCTCTCTTGTATGGGATGCGTTTCTATCTAAGAAATCTAGTGTTTATAAAATCACATCTCATTGGAAAAACTGAGTCGAAGACCAATTATCTGAACCTATCTTAAAAAAGAATGTTAATCAAATTAAACTCTTCAATTTAGATGAAAATTCAGTAACACTTCCTATTTTCCCATATAGCTTATATCTAGTGTTTTGAAGCCGTTCAAGCTTTTCTCAAAGGCTAACTGAAGGCTTTTGCAGTCTTGTCACAGAAAGATGCTTTGTAACGTAATATTTATGGATGTATCATTTTGCCAAGTAAAAATTTTGCTAAACACTTCCTTTCTTCACATATAGCTTATATCTAGTGTTTTGAAGCCGTTCCAGCTTTTCTCAAAGGCTAACTGAAGGCGTTTTCAGTCTTGTCATAGGAAGATGCTTGGTGACATCATATTTATGGATGTATCTCTTTGCCATGTAAACTTCTGCCGGAAGTCAAAAATTTTGCCAAACACTTCCTTTTTCCCATATAACTTATATCTAGTGTTTTGAAGCCGTTCCAGCTTTTCTCAAAGGCTAACTGAAGGCGTTTTCAGTCTTGTCATAGGAAGATGCTTGGTGACATCATATTTATGGATGTATCTCTTTGCCATGTAAACTTCTACCAAGTCAAAAATTTTGCCAAACACTTCCTTTTTCCCATATAACTTATATCTAGTGTTTTGAAGCCGTTCAATCATTTCTCAAAGGCTAACTGAAGGGGTTTTCAGTCTTGTCCTATGAAGATGCTTGGTGACGTCATATTTATGGATGTATCTCTTTGCCATGTAAACTTCTGCCAAGTCAAAAATTTTGCCTGGTCCATGGTAAAACAATCCGTATTCAGATCTATACCTCATGATTCTAATGATTACCCTTGAGCTTTGTTGATGGTGATTGCTAATCGACGATTCCCTGTGTCGCCGTCGTCATTTATATATCCCCGTGTGCCCCCCGGTGTCCCGGTCGTCATTTATATTCCATGTGTTCCGGTCGTCATTTATGTCCCGGTGTCCCAGTCTGTGAATTCTCTTTGAGGGTCCCGGGCGTCATTGATATTCCTTGTGTCCCGGTGTCCCGGTCGTCATTCGTGTCCCGGTGTCCCAGTCTGTATATACATTCGTTTTTGAATTGGTCTTTTTTTAGGTTTTAGTTTTCTGCCTTTTTTTTAGTTTTTTTTAGTTATACCTCATGATTCTAATGATTGCCCTTGAGCTTTGTTGATGGTGATTGCTAATCGAACATTCTCTGTGTCCCCATCGTCATTTATATATCCCCCTGTGCCCCCCGGCGTCCCCGTTGTAGTTGTGTCCCTGTGTCCCGGTCGTCATTTATATTCCCTGTGTCCCGGTCGTCATTTGTATTCCGGTGTCCCAGTCTGTATATACATTCGTTTTTGAAATGGTAAATGATGAAATAAATTTTTGTATTTTTCCCCTTTTTTTCTTTTTAGTTTTTTTTTTGGTTTTTACATTTTTTAGTTTTTTTAGTTTTTTTTCTTTTTTCTTTTTAGTTTTTTTTTATTTTTATTTTTTTAGTTTTGTTTTTCTCCTTTATTTTTCTTTTTGTTTCCTTTTTTTAGTTTTTTTTATTTTTTAGTTTTTTTAGTTTTTTAGCTTTTTTAGTTTTTTTATTAGTTTTTAGTTTGTTTTTTTCTTTTTAGTTTTTTTGTAGTTTTTACCTTTTTTTTAGTTTTTTTTTTACTTATGTCCTGGTCGTCATTTATACTCCCTGTGTCCTCGTCATTTATATTCCCTATTATACTCCCTGTGTCCCGGTGCTTTGTTGATTGCTAATCGAACATTCCTTTTGTCCCGGTCGCTTTCTCTTTGAGTGTCGTCATTTATTTTTTTCTTTTTTAGTTCTTACTTTTTTTTAGTTTTTTTTAGTTTTTTAGATGAAATTTTTTTTTAGTTTTTTTCCTTTTTTTCTTTTTAGTTTTTTATTGGTTTTTTACCCTTTTTTTTTTAGCTTTTTTAGTTTTTTTTCGTTTTTTCTTTTTACTTTTTTTTTAGTTTTTATCTTTTTTATTTTTTTTTATTTTTATTCTTAATTTTATTAGTTTTCTTTTTCTCTTCTATTTTTCAGTTTTTTCCTTTTTTTTAGTTTTTTTTTTAGTTTTTAGTTTTTTTATTTTTTTACCTTTTTTTAGTTTTTTTTAGTTTTTTAGCTTTTTTATTTTTTTTTATTAGTTTCTAGTTTTTTTTGTAGTTTTTGCCTTTTTTTAGTTTTTTCAGTTTTTTGTTTAGTTTTTAGTTTTTTACCTTTTTTAGTCTAACCAGGATTTGAACCTGGGACCTTCATTCTCCGTTCTGACACCCTCTCTCACCGAGTGACTACTCCAGCATGTTCATTTTGGTGTTTTAAATGGTATATTATTAACCAAATTAATGTGTTTTACAATATACTAAGCATCGTCATAACAAAAATGATGGCAACTAATTTCATGACGTCAGCCGAAACATGACGTCACCTGATCCACAGATCCACACACAGACAACTTATTTTTATATATATAGATATCTTGTGTTTTGAAGCCGTCCAAGCTTTTCTCAAAGGCTAACTGAAGGCGTTTGCAGTCTCGTCATAGGAAGATGCTTTGTGACGTCATATTTATGGATGTATCTATTTGCCATGTAAACTTTTGCCAAGTCAAAAATGGAAAGTTATGAGGAAACATATCTCTCCATAGTCGTGCCATTTTCAGTGTTGTCACTAATGACAGCGCCGTTAAGAGTATTTCTACACTTCAATAAGACTTACTGATGTATATTGGGTCACTGCTGTCGCCTCTTTCTGTTATGTAGCTTTGAAGGGTTAATTGATGTAAGATCACTCTAATCAATGGCAAGATACCATAAAGAAGAATCAAAATTCTGCAAACAAGAATCAGACGAGTAGCCGAATTGCTGGTGTGGGTAGGAGATTACAAATAAAACAGGTAGCTTTTTTAAGCGTTCCTCCATTGTCTCAAGCCATTTGCTGCGATTTGGACATTAAATATGCATGTCAAGGCTTACTCTAAATGCATATGAGAAATCTGTTCTAGTGGGTCTTCGTAAGAAACCCTTGAGCTATGCAAATGTAATTCGAAAAACAACTTTCATTGTTTGTAGTTTCCCAGTATTCAGTGACCCAATATACATCAGTAAGTCTTTAGGTTTTGTGAAATTTCACAAGGAGAGGGGGAATATAATAGCGGTGGTTTTTCTTTGTCGATGTGTTGCTAGCAATATATTGTCTTATTATTCGTTGTATTTAAATAGAGAACACAGAAATCATTCTATCTTTATTCAAAAAATTGAAGCGTAAACTGGGGTATTAGGGCATGGAACATTATTACCATATTAAAAAGGAAAAACAGTCCCCTAAAAAGGGGGTCCATGTATATCTTTACTTTTTCTCAGGAAACGGCTCAACAATTTTTTTTTCTAAATATGCATTTTCTGGTCTCAAAAAACAATCTAGATAGGTTATGACTCCGGAAAATGGTTTTTCTCCCCAAGGTTTATCGTATTGAACCTATGATGAAATATATAATAATAATAATAATAATAATAATAATAATAATAATAATAATAATAATAATTTATTCCAGAAAAAGCCCGTGGGCCATAGGAAAATTACATAACAACGAACAAACAACAAATTAACTAAATTAAATTAATACTATTTAAAGAAAACGCTCCCGATGTGCCGCTGCAATCCTTACAAATCTTTCTATCCTTTTAATACTCAAGAAATTTGTCTCTTTCATTCTATCTACCATCCATATCTCATTCAATTTTTCTTTACTCTCGCCTCCAATCATTCGATTCGACACATTCACTCAAAAAATGTATTAAACTTTCATCCTGAGATCCACACATAGGACAAGCAATAGATTCTACCTTCTCCCCTTTTCTCCCTTGATACTTTCTTTTCTTCTCAATCAAAAATCCATTTCCCCTCCAATCCAAATAAGTCTTCAAATCCTCTCTACTTAACCCAACCTTCCAAAATACCTCCTCCCCCCAACTACCCTTTATCTGTCTATACAATTTTAATGACCCACCTTAAGTGAATCTACAAATATAGTAGTTACTTATTTGTAGAGTTTTGGATTTACAACCGTGACTAATTTTCATAAATCAGTATGTTCTAGGAAAAAGTATAGGAGATGATTGCTCTATATTAAACTTACAGAGCGAATATGGAGCTGAATTAGACTAAAATAAGAAGAAACAGAAAGGGAAAAATTTCATCTTTTCAATAAGTTTTGAATTGTCACTACAAAATATTTTTAATCGGACAATAATTACGTATGTATAGCATGGTTGTGGCGATAACTACAACTTAGTAAAGACGAACCATCTCACATTTTAGCCAAAAATTGAGAAAACACATTTGAAATAAAACCATGTAGTAAGAAATTGTCATTTGTAGGTGATCCAGGAATGGCAATTATTATTTCGATTACACTTAATAGTGAAATGCTGTTTTGAAAACAAATTGATGGCAATATTTCCAATTATGTTATTTCCTAGAAAAGCCTTAGGACAACCTTGTCGAGAGCTTTTTATGGGTCCATTTGAACATAAGTTGTAATATCTAGTTCTTTACGATAGCTACAATCTCTTAAAGAATGAACCACGGTCCATAGAAACAAAACATTAAAAACGTAATAAAAAAAACTTTAATTAGAAAAAAAGTGCCATTTGTAGCTGATTCAGGAATAGTAACTATTATCTCAATTAGTCTTATTAGGAAAATGCTATTTAAAAAAAAAACAATTTATGGGATTTGAAGTACTAGAATCGCCTTTGCGGAAAACCTGTACAACAAAGCTACATCCTTCTGGCTTGAAGAACAAGGAAAATCACTTTTCTGTATGGGTAGCACTGATATGTCCCTTTTTTCCTTTTTTTTCCGTCTTTAACACAAGTGGGGCACCAGAATATCATACAGAGCTGTTTAAGGGATCATTTGAAAGAAAATTACTTTTCTAGTGCATTTTGTAATTAACTAAACGAGATATTTAAATTAATCTACGAATTTGGACCAAAAACTGCTTCTTTATACAAAAGATGATGGCTGATGTCATAATTGTAGGTTACAACCGTAAATGATGCTGTAGTAAAATTACGTAATGATGTCAGGGGCAACGCCAAGTACCAATATAAGGCTGACAGGGTAAGTCGGCGAATCAGCCAAAGTTGGCAATTTGTAAAAACACTTATAAACATAATGGTTTCAAGAGAGAGACCTAAATGGACGAAAAACCGAAGCATCAAAGCCAGGCAACCGTAGTATCTAAAAAAAAAAAAAAAAAAAAAAAAAAAAAAAAAAAAAAAAAAAAAAAAAAAAAAAAAAAAAAAAAAAAAAAGACATTAGACCTTACAGTTCCTATCTCTTGTTTACCTTCCCCAGATTTCTCCCGGTACTCATTTAGAGCTATGTCGACTCTGGCTAAGCTTACAGAGTCACACCACTGACCACCGTCCCAAACTAAAAAAAAACGAAGTATCTACTGCAAAAAAACAGCAGCAAAAATAGAGATAATATTTTAGAAATGTGAAGAACAGATTTAAAAGAGATCAAAAGGACAGTCAACGGAACATCACTTGATCACACATTGGGATGGTTACTAAGTTGTCTAGTGATTCAGATTTTAAGGAAGCAAAAAATCAAAGAGAAAAACAAACTTAGTGAATGTATCAGGGCTCTCGTGAAGCAAAAATTGACAGAGAAAAACAAAGGATCAAGAAGCGTTAGTAAAATGATAAGAGTTGCTGGAACAAATATTGACTGAACAGCCTGATTCTCTTTGGTTTGTTCATTGCCGGATTCCAGTGAAAAAAAAATGAATTTTTGTTCAGTTTTGTGATATATAATTATTGGGACAACAGTCAAACATTGGCGTAAAGCGAGAGAAGTTGAGGAGGGGGCAGCTACCCACATATACGGAGTAGTTTCTGTTTGCTCAAGTTTTGTTTTTGCTCTTTTTCATATCTAAACAAGCAGCTCTGAGAGAGAGAATTGGTTTTATTTTGAGGTGCTTCATTATTATTCGCCTGTTTTTTTTTTTGCTTGCTACGGATCTGAGATTGCACATTCTTTTGATGCAGCATCCAATTTCGCCAGTAATTTCACCACTTTGTCTAAATCTGGCTTAGCGTCTAGATTCTCCGCTAAAACCTCCAACTTGTCCAATTCCTCAGTTTATTGTACCATTTCGACCTAATAGCAAGAGAGTCTTTCGAAGTATTTTTTGGAAAACCCAATGCTAGTCAATATAATGGCTATGGAAGTTTTTTGTAGTCTAATCTTCAGTAACTGAAAATATGCTATGGCACTATGCTGTGATTTTCAAAATTTCCCATGCCAAACTATAAATGTAATAGTATTCCTATATGAGAATACTATTATGTGTGCGCTATATGTGTGCGCAAGCACAGGATGGCTGGCCCCCAACCCCCCATTGCACTTCCTGGCTGAAGGGCCAAGAAACAGAGATCAGCACCGCCGGTAGGGACTGTAAAGTAATGCCGTATCCTTTACCTTTTAGTATTCTTATATGCCACTGTTTTGTATAATATGCTCGGGGGGAGGGATTATTTCACTGAAAGTTATTCTTTAAAATGTGGTTATGCTACCTTACACATTAAATCGCTAACGGTTTATGCAAGATGATGCCATCCTGTAGCTCAGTTTCTGTCCAATAAAGATTAATTTTTGATGTTATGTTATGTTGCTTACAAAAGCACCTATATATAAGAATTTACTTTAAAATGAGCCTGTAAGCAACTCTCTGGGATGTTCCAGTACCCCACTAGCAGCCATAAAGCAGCCATAGCAGCCTAAAAGAGGACACATAAATGGTACCTATGCCAAAGAGTAATTTTCCTTTTTGTTCAAGCCAGGGGACTGTGAATTCCCTATATAGAGTTTTTGACCATGCCGATTCCAAAGGTTCCAAAGGAGATTTTTGTTTCGATCTGATGCCATTCTAGGGAGCTTCAGTTTTTTTTTTAATTCTTTTAAATTCATTTTTAAAATAATATTTTACCACTAAAACTAATTTTCATAATAGTTACCATTGCTGAATCAGCTACAAATTGCGATTTTTTCACTTACCAGTTTATTTTAAGAAGCGTTTTTTTGTTACTATGAGCTTTAGTTTCTTTATTACTAGATTGCAGCTGCCGCTGCGACCATGACAAAATCAAAGCATTTGGAGCACTTGCCTAACGTATTTGCTACATTGCAACAGTTTATTCTAAATGAACACCTCTTATGATTTATCTTTTATCGTCAAATATTGCCATATAGTCTGTATGTTATTTCAAGCATCTGTAAATCTTCCAGTGATTTTAATTACATTTTGGTTTGATATCTTTATTTTAGAACTTGAAATTGGAGTAAGAAGTGAAACTTCAAAATCCCTGACCAGAAACAGCAAAACGAGAAGTTGAAACAAACACAACGTCAAAAACCTATTCTCTGTCTCATCAAGTGACTCCAAACGTATAAATAGCTTACCCTCCAATGACACTATTTTCAAAAAAAAGAATCAGGTTAAAGTTAAAACTTTTAATTTTAAAAGGTGAGGGTTTTTTTTATTTCAAGGTCTTTGTTATATATAGTAGTTTGCGAGATATGGAATTCCGCGTCGATGGAATTTGATGCTAACTCAATTTCGGTGACTCGGTTCGCATTAAGCATGTCTCATGTTTAAGAAAAGAGAATTGTCATTGCGTAGAAAATGATTATGGTTTGTATAATTTGGATGCTCAAGAAGAAGATTGACCGTTCTAATAATAGGTTTAAGACTGTGCAGTGAGCATTTTCACTGATTCTACTCCTAAAAACCTAAAGTTTATTAGAGAAGTCAGTGCAAGAACGTAATTAAAAAAAATTAATGCAAATACAGGAGGATAGTGTTTGTCTGGATGTGGAGCCAGCGGTTATTTGTCAAGTCAAAAAGCTGGCTTGTATTTTGACACCCTAAATATCGACACCCTAGGAGAGTTTCTAGATAAAAAGAAAATGGTGTGGTTTATAAATTAATTTTATCGTTTCAGGTTTTTGTGTGGGGAATCGAAATTAAGTTCGTTAGATGCCGACCCTACAGATCCCTTTAGTTTTATCGATCCACTATGGAGCCTTAAGAAGGACTCGAAGAAATAAATGTTGTGTCTAATCATTCCTTCATCGTGTTTTATTTTATTCTCATTTATTCTGACATATTTATTATTGTATAGTATAATCTCGATAGTAAATTAATTAATCCATAGAGCCCTATTCTTCTTCTTGTTTGGATTACTATTCAGACGCTTTTGCATAATCTCATCCTCGGAATAAAATTCTGGGCCTTGCGCCGGGGTGACGCAGCTAAGTTCAAACTCTGCGTCCGGTGTTATTAGAGAACAATCCCACTTCGCGACTACTCGACTGGACTCCTCCTTTCCTTAAATAAATCATGAAGTCTATTGCGGTTATAATGAAAGTTGTTTATCTCGTTAAGTATTTTGAGCTATCGCTGTAGCCATAGGCGATACCGCTTTCGTTAACAATGGCAAAAAAGGGCAATGGTTATCCGCGGTAAACCCCCATGCCTGAGACTAGAACTTTTGTATTTTTCTTGGGAATTCAAACAAACGATAGATTGTATTACTTATCAGTAGCAACGGGTATTATTATGTGGTCAGTGAAATGTAAGTTACTATTTTGTCCCCTTTGTCTGGGGCAGGCTAGTCCTGTGGTGCGCTTAGTTCTATGTATTTCGCAGTGGTGATTCAAAAGGCTTTTCTTATCGAAAGCTAAGTCAAAACTGCATTTTCTAATTACAACATTTGCTTCACATGCGGCTTGTTGTCTTCTTCTTCTCACAGAGATACGTATGAAATAAAGCGATTGATAACAACATTTTTAGTCTATTTCAAATGGCAAAACTAAGTTTTTTCAATATTTCCTTTGGGTTCCTCTGATTTTGGCTCATGTATTTTTATTTTAAAGTTAACGTAACCCAAATGTGTTGTATAGTCGTGGTTAATATTCTTAGCCCAAGCTTTGCAGTGGATTTTGGTCTCTTTACCGGGTTGAAGATTATCAAGTTTGAGGGCAACGAGTGGGGAAGGTGTGAAACGCTCAGGTATGAAACGATAAGGATAATAATAAGCTGGGAATCCTCTGAATGGAAGATAATCAATGTTGACTTTGTCGTTGGGAGTCTTTCCTTGGCAAGAAAGCCATATCATTCTTGTGGATCCGATCCATTTCGGTCCTGCTCGTAACTCGGTCCATTTCGAGTCTACTGTGGTAACCGCATGTTCTTTGTCAGTGGTTCCGATATGCTGTTTTAAATCATCTGGCATATCTGCTGGAAGCTCATCACCCTTAGTATAAGGTATAGGCGTCCAATCGAGTATCTTGTTCAGTTTTACAAATACACATGGCTGGCCTTGCTCATACCCGAATTTGTTTTCCTTAGTACAATGGTTTCCGAGATCACCAATATCAAATTTGCAAATTTTTTCTGGTGATTTAGCTAAAAAATCACAGGGCGGATTTATATAGTTTAAACCGATTTGCTCTTCATAGGGTTTTATAAAGTCTTCTAGAATACGGACTTGTTCCTGCCAATTGCCATTATTTCCCCTTGTGAACTCAATTAAGTAATGATTCTCTTCTTCCGGAGTCGGACGAATTGTAAGACCTGGAGTGGTACCTATTAAGCTATGCTCAGTTCGCAAGAAAGCTGTTTTTGTGTCAATTCTAGCCCAAAGAAAAGCCTTAAATAGCCCAACAGCAAAACCGACCAGAAAAATGTACAAACAAACGTAATATATGATAATCAACGCCCAGCTTCCTACAGTTCTGCTCATAAATTCTTTGGTCTCACCATTCCAAATGAAAGTACTCACAGATTTCAAAATTGAATGTGAATTTTTTGAGCCAAAGGATTTTATTCTCGATTTGTCGGTAGGATCAAGTGTGGACATTTTCTATTGCTTCTCGAAATTGAACTTAAAGTTGTCTTAAAACAACGTAAATATGATATGAGATGAATTATCGGGGGCCGTATCTACAGGTTAAAAGTTTTCTTCTAAACTAATAAAATATTCAAAACTAAATGGGAACTGAATTTTTATGCATTTTTTTTCTTGTGAATTACTTAAACAGCTTTTTTTAATATGAATCTAATGTTTTAGATTTTATCGGTCAATCATACGTAGTCAGTAGTTTGTAGTAACTGAGACGCCCGAAATAGTTACTTATTTAATAACCAGCTAGCATATCGGTCATGGTAATTCCTAAGACAGAATATTGCATAGAATACATTTTGTAGAGTTATTCGATTGTTTTTAAAGTTTATTCTCCGTGTGAAATGTAAGATTTTACGACAAGCCTATAGTTGTAACTTACTCCAATAAGACAAGATACTTTTATTCTTAAATTCTTTAGTTTCTGATCTATCCATTCATTGGGGTATAAATATAATATTGTTAAGACTTCTTTTCAGAGAATGGTCTGAAATTGCTTGAAAAATAAGAAAATTTTCATATTTCCAAATGTTTCTAACCTATTTTCAACATGTTTTTAAATCTAAAGAAGGCAATGCTCATTTCAAAATACAATTTGATCGATGAGCAAGGCTGAATCTCAGCTATTTAGCGATAGAGAAGGTGCCATCTTATTTGAACATTGAAACCTCAGGACTGGTGGAAAACATATAATGAAATTATGCTCAAGAGACATAAACCTCAAGTCATTGGGCCAGGACACACAAAAAAATAACGAGACAAATATGTTTTTTTTTCCTGAAAAAATCTTTTTTTGGTTGAATCAAGGTATGTAATCGTAAGCTCCTGGGCAAACAGGTCTCTAATTAAAGTGCCCACAGTAAATGGTACCTATTTTCTATTATCTTTTGCCAATTGACCCTTAAAATCTGAGGGGTGTTCGTAAAAACTTCGGAGGAGGCTTATTCAGTTAGAAATTAAATGTTCTCCTTCCTTATGAAGAGTTGAGTGATTAGATTGAAGTAAGGTGCAATTTTTCTAAAGTTATATTTCTTTTTAGTATATTTTACAGATCTGTCTCTCTGAAGTCATGACATCATGCCAATTTCCTCGTTAAAATAGTTGTTTGCTCTTTAAAGGGTTAGGAGCTCTGCCAGGAAATGTACTAATGTTAAAAATTTTTTAACATATTACTCATAAATAAATCGCTAAAGTTCTAAGTTGGCCGGTTTCCTAGGGATGCGTAAAGAAAAGCTTGTGTTTTTTTTAAATAAAGAAATTGATATAACTATTCAATTTTGGGTATCGGACGAAATTAAGTTGGCATGGACCAACTTAAATTGGCCAAAAGACTTCCAATTGGCACAAAACTTGTATATGTAATTCTTGGGCCAAGTGACCCCTCCAAAAAAATAGAAATCGCTGTTTCAGAACACAGATTTAGGAAACCACATATAGGCGTTCCGTATCGGCTTCAAGATTACATGCACAAAGGGGCACACTCCAATGAAGATAAAAATAAATGTTTGCACGTATTCATGATGTCAGAAAATATTCGTCTCTTATTGTCTACCTCCCGGCATAGTATGTTGTGTGTGTGGTCACATGTGACTTGTTCTTTACATAGGCTATGCTTTTGGTTAATTTCGCTTAAACAGAATTTTTCATTGTTCCAAAAAAAATGTTAGTTCAGGCTGAAGTAGTTAGAATTAACTAACGATGCAATACTAAACTTACTACTTACTTCCAGTCCTTAGTCTTAACTACTTAAAAAAAGCAGTACAGTAAGTACTCGAAAAGGTAAAAAACAGTAAGTACTCAAATACAGTAAGTCTCATTGAAAGAAAACAAACGAAGGGGCCAGAAAACGAGGTGCTGAAAAAAGACAAAATTTGTTTTGTCTCCGGTCTTGACTGGGCCTACAACATACTGACAGAAAATAATTTGAAATCATTGAGTTGTATCGATTTCAGACACCCTTAAATGAGTAAAACACTTTTTTTCGATTAGTATGAAAATTACAGGATAGGAGACTGAATAAGGGGGCGTCACTTTTGAAGTTTTGTGTTTTTTAACATAACAGAACTGATCTTTTACTCATAAATCATCTGGAATGTGTTTATTTAAACTCTCAAACAGATAAACTACAACAAAATAGAAAATAAACAGTTTCTTTTAATAGAATGGTGGATTAACATACCTTTACATTGAAGGTGGTCAGAATGTCTCCACCCCTATTTAACAAATCAAGATTGGGAATTGCCACCTTAAGTCTGAAAAAATATAAAATTACACTCTCATTTCTGTTTTAAAAGGAAAAACTAGTCAGAGACAACAATTGACACGAAAATAGTTTATACCATGCATATTGGCTAGATGACGCCTCTGGAACCCCTCGTCCGATTCAAAATCTACTGGTTTTGAGGCTTCTTCTAATTGTATTTTTCATCAAATATAGTCCCCTAAAATCTAGTCTCTCGCCTCAAGAAGCTTCCAGTGTTGATGTTGATAAAAGCATGTGCACAAGGATCGGTAGCCGCTCATTTCTCGTCAAAGAGAATTGTGTATAACCTAGCCCTGTAAACCGTTTTTTAACGAGGTGTGACTCCGTCCTACTGCAAAAGGTAAGGTTCTTAAAATTTTAATAGATAATTTTGTGGATTTTCAACGCAATTCACAAATGTTTTTTTTTTTTCAATTTTGTGAACATGTATTTCCGAGCAATAATGTCGAACGCTGATATTTGCGTTTGAGAATAAGATGATCGAGTTTCAAGATTAGGATGCTAAAAAAAGGCTATTATTTATATACTAGCTGTTGGGGTGGCGCTTCGCAACACCCCCCCCCCAAGCCCCTCCGCGCGCGTAAGTCGTTACGCGCCATTGTAGTTGTGTCCCTGTGTACCACCTGTGAATATAGATAGATTTATATATGTGTTTTGAACTACGTAAAACTTGCGAATATACAACATTCTTGGCTTTCCCATTGTCTGTGCATATACAAAGCCTTATGTACTTATAATGACGTCATATGCAAACGCTCTTTTTACAAACAAACAAACATGCATACACACAACTTGTTTTTATATAGATAGATAGATAGATACAATACAAATTAACTGCGTAAAACTTGCGAATATACAACATTCTTCGCTGTCCAATTGTCGCTGCATATAAATAGATTGTCAGGTTTACCGACCTTCGAACATGCAACGTACAATTGTCCATGGGAAAAACAATCAGTATTAAGATCTATACTACATTTTTCTAATGATTGACCTTGAGCTTTGTTGATGGTGATTGCAAATGCTAATCGAATTGGGAATTGCAATCTTTTAAATTGAAAAGGCAGATCTGTTGGAATCATGGGAATGCGAGGAATAAGAGCAGCCTCACCCTCAAAAGGCCCTGTCAAGATTGTGGCCTCTATTACGTTTTCCATTGTTTTTTTTACGGCACGTCGTGTGCCATGGTAAAGCTTTGGTGGGTTGATATTTCTTAACAGTATTATTGGTACGCCTATTTTAAGTTGTAGCACGTGTGGTGGAAACCCTGAAAGATCCATGGAATTTAAAAATTCAGATGGATAATTAACCGCCTCATTTGGTTCCAAAACTGTGTCGACTGACTTGTAAAGGACTGCAGCAATTCTTACCAACTGACCGTTTCGCTTATGAAGAATAATATCTCGAGATAAAAACTGATTACCGACCATAACGATTGCCACTTCGTCGATAGTTGGAGCATTGTATCTACGCACATGTTGGCCAGGAGGCGTTTTGTCAGCGGAAATAAAAATTTTATGCGTATCAGTAAGCATCAAATCGATGGCTGTTTTGAACAGACACACTAAATTATTATTTTTAACGTGGAAAAGATGTTGCAATTGGAAAACGATTGTCCTTTCAACGTTGCATTCAATTCAGAATTTCTATCACTAATGAAGTACAATTTTAAAAATTTATGATTCTCGTCTGAGAATGGTAGAAGGGACCCTGCTCTATGATAAATTTGCCCTTTTACTTTGAAAGTAGGCATACATTGATCTGGATTTTCCATTTGGGCACCAAACGACGTCATTTGGAAACATGAGTTATATTTTCTGATCTGTGACAAAAAACGCTTAGATTCTGACGTAGTTTCAGTAAGCAAAGTCTTCAATGGTTCTGGTGGTGCAGCCAATAGAGGAAGTTTAACTTTTCCTGAGGCGCAACACATTCCCATTGTTTCACCATTGAATTTAAAGGCCTTGCAATAGGGACAAATTTTAGACATAGTCCCGATTTGAACACATCTACTCAAGCTATAATCATCGACTGGGCTGTACCTGAATGCCAGGCGATAATTTTCAGGTTGCTTCTGTGATTCCTCGGCACGCTTTCTTTTCTTACTTTCTCTATCACTCGCAAGCCTGTTTTCTTGCTGTTCTTGTGATTCCTCGGGACGCCTTCTTTTTTCACTTTCTCTTTTAGCAGCAAGTCTGGTTTCAAGTTGCTCTTGTGATTCCTCGGCACGCTTTCTTTTCTTACTTTCTTTATCAGCAGCAAGTTTTTTGGCATAGACTCTTTGAGCAGCTTCCTCGGCTGTTGACATTGTAGGTTCTTCAGTCATTTTACAATTAAACATTTTTCCGTGAACGAATGTCTTAAATACCTTTAATGACGTCATCGTCATAACGACGACCTGATGACATGACGTCACTCGACACACAGACAACTTATTTATATATACACCTAGTTGGTGGGGCGCTTCGCGCCCCCCCAAGCCCCCCCCCCGCGCCCGTAAGTCGTTACGCGCCATATTAGTTACGCGCCATTGTAGTTGTGTCCCTGTGTCCCACCTGTGAATATAGATAGATTTATATATGTGTTTCAAACTACGTAAAACTTGCGAATATACAACATTCTTGGCTTTCCCATTGTCTGTGCATATACAAAGCCTTATGTACTAATAATGACGTCATATGCAAACGCTCTTTTTACTAACAAACATGCATACACACAACTCGTTTTTATATAGATAGATAGATAGATAGATACAATACAAATTAACTGCGTAAAACTTGCGAATATACAACATTCTTCGCTGTCCAATTGTCGCTGCATATAAATAGATTGTCAGGTTTACCGACCCTCGAACATGCAACGTACATTTGTCCATGGGAGAAACAATCAGTATTAAGATCTATACCACATTTTTCTAATGATTGACCTTGAGCTTTGTTAATGGTGATTGCAAATGCTAATGGAATTGGTAATTGCAATCTTTTAAATTGAAAAGGCAGATCCGTTGGAATCCTGGGAATGCGAGGAATAAGAACAGCCTCACCCTCAAAAGGCCCTGTCAAGATTTTGGCCTCTATTAGTTTTTCCATTGTTTTTTTTACGGCAAGTCGCGTGCCATTGCAAAGCTTTGGTGGGTTTCGGAAATACTTTTTCAATCAATTCATTTTTGGACGTCACTAAATTACAGAAATCAGCAGGTAGTTGTATACGTCCTGAAATTGAGTCTACTGGGAGCTTTCTGTTTCCAATTGCCATTAATTGATCTGAAAATGTTTGACCAGTCATCGTTTTGCAATCGGACACACATATTTATAGTTAATGTTAATGTTTTTACGTGTGCCCATAAATTAGAATTTTTCAGGCAAGCATTCATTTCGTCTGCAGGAGTTGATCTAGGTATTATAGGTAATGTTTGCCTGAAATCTCCCGCAAGCAATATTAAGGTGCTGCCAAAGGGTTTCGACTTCCCTCGCAAATCTTTCAAGCATTGATCCAGAGCCTCGAGCGATTTTTTGTGTGCCATTGTGCACTCATCCCAAATAATAAGTTTGCATTGCTGCAATACTTTACCCATCCCAGATGATTTGGAAATATTGCACGTGGGAGTTTCTGTAGAATGCAAATTCAGAGGCAATTTCAAAGCGGAATGAGCAGTTCTTCCACCAGGCAGCAATGTTGCGGCTATTCCGAACGACGCAATTGCCAACGCTATATAATTTTTTTATCGAATTGATGCCAGAATCAGTTTTATCACAAACGTTTTTCGTTCAGTGCACCGTAAGGTCCATGTATCATATTTTTTACAATAATATCATTTAACTTCTTATCGACATTTTCATCAGGTATTTCAGCGGAAGGCACGCCTTCTTTTTTCACTTTCATTTTAGCAGCAAGTCTGGTTTCATGGTGCTCTGGTAGTTCCTCGGCACGCCTTCTTTTTTCACTTTCTCTTTTAGCAGCATGTCTGCTTTCGCGTTGCTCTGGTAGTTCCTCGGCACGCTTTATGTTCTTTCTTTCTCTATCAGCCTCAAGCCTGTTTCCTTGCTGTTCTTTTGATTCCTCGGCACGCTTTCTTTTCTGACTTTCTCTATCAGCAGCAAGTTTTTTGGCATAGACTCTTTGAGCATCTTCCTCGGCTGTTGCCATTGTAAGTTCATCAGTCATTTTAAAGTTAAACATTAATAGATTTCTACGTGAACGCATGTCTTAAATATCTTTAATGAAGTCACCGTCATAACAAAAATGACGACAACTAACTTCATGACGTCAGTCAACACACAAACATGACGTCACCTGGACAGACACATCCACAGACAACTTATTTATATATATATATACTAGCTGTTGGGGTGGCGCTTCGCGCCACCCCAACACCTAGTTGGTGGGGCGCTTCGCGCCCCCCCAAGCCCCCCCGCGCGCGTAAGTCGTTACGCGCCATATTAGTTACGCGCCATTGTAGTTACGCGCCATTGTAGTTGTGTCCCTGCGTCCCACCTGTGAATATAGATAGATTTATATATGTGTTTCAAACTACGTAAAAATTGCGAATATACAACATTCTTGGCTTTCCCATTGTCTGTCCATATACAAAGCCGTATGTACTAATAATGACGTCACATGCAAACGCTCTTTTTACAAACAAACAAACATGCATACACACAACTCGTTTTTATATAGATAGATAAATAGATAGATACAATACAAATTAACTACGTAAAACTTGTGAATATACAACAGTCTTCTCTGTCCCATTGTCTGTGCGTATAAATAGATTGTCAGGTTTACCGACCCTCAAAGATGCAACATACAATTGTACATTGGTAAAGCAATCTGTATTAAGATCTATACCGCATTTTTCTAGTGATTGCCCTTGAGCTTTGTTGATGGTGGTTGCAAATGCTAATCGAATTGGGAATTGCAATCTTTTAAATTGAAAAACCAGATCCGTTGGAATCATGGGAATGCGAGGAATAAGAACAGCCTCACCCTCATAAGGCCCTGTCAAGATTGTGGCATCTATTAGGTTTTCCATTGTTTTTTTTTTTACGGCAAGTCGCGTGCCATTGCAAAGCTTTGGTGGGTTGATATTTCTTAAAAGTATTATTGGTACGCCTATTTTTAGTTGTAGCAGGTGTGGTGGACACCCTGAAGGATCTATGGAATTTAAAAATTCAGATGGATAATTAACCGCTTCATTTGGTTCCGAAATACAAATTAACTGCGCAAAACTTGCGAATATACAACATTCTTCGCTGTCCAATTCTCGCTGCATATAAATAGATTGTCAGGTTTACCGACCCTCGAACATGCAACGTACAATTGTCCATGGGAAAAACAATCAGTATTAAGATCAATACCACATTTTTCTAATGATTGACCTTGAGCTTTGTTAATGGTGATTGCAAATGCTAATCGAATTGGGAATTGCAATCTTTTAAATTGAAAAGGCAGATCTGTTGGAATCATGGGAATGCGAGGAATAAGAACAGCCTCACCCTCAAAAGGCCCTGTCAGGATTGTGGCCTCTATTAGGTTTTCCATTGTTTTTTTTTTACGGCAAGTCGAGTGCCATTGCAAAGCTTTGGTGGGTTTATATTTCTTTAAAGTATTATTCGTACGCCTATTTTTAGTTGTAGAACGTGTGGTGGAAACCCTGAAAGATCTATGGAATTTAAAAATTCAGATGGATAATTAACCGCTTCATTTGGTTCCAAAACTGTGTCGACTGACTTGTAAAGGACTGCCTGGTCTTGAATCTTGGTCAAAACAATATTGTTGATTTCGTGGACGTCTATATTTTTGGGTGCGAGAATCGCTCTTTCACTTAGCCATTTATTATTTTTATAATTTTTTAGAATATTCGGAAATACTTTTTCAATCAATTCTTTTTTGGACGTCACTAAATTACAGAAATCAGCAGGTAGTTGTATACGTCCTGAAATTGAGTCTACTGGGAGCTTTCCGTTTCCCATTGCCAGCAATTGATCTGAAAATGTTTGACCAGAGTCATCGTTTTGCAATCGGACACGCATATTTGTAGTTAATTTTAATGTTTTTACGTGTGCCCATAAATTAGAATTTTTCAGGCAAGCATTCATTTCGTCTGCAGGAGTTGATCTAGGTATTATAGGTAATGTTTGCCTGAAATCTCTCGCAAGCAATATTAAGGTGCTGCCAAAGGGTTTCGACTTCCCTCGCAAATCTTTCAAGCATTGATCCAGAGCCTCGAGCGATTTTTTGTGTGCCATTGTGCACTCATCCCAAATAATAAGTTTGCATTGCTGCAATACTTTACCCATCCCAGATGATTTGGAAATATTGCACGTGGGAGTTTCTGTAGAATGCAAGTTCAGAGGCAATTTCAAAGCGGAATGAGCAGTTCTTCCACCAGGCAGCAATGTTGCGGCTATTCCGGACGACGCAATTGCCAACGCTATATCATTTTTAGATCGAATTGATGCCAGAATCAGTTTTATCACAAACGTTTTACCAATACCTTCTGGCGCATCCAAAAAGAAAATTTCTCCAACGTTGTTATCGACACAATGCATTATCGTATCATAAATGTCTTTTTGTTCCGACGTTAACTTGGAAATGTTATTTTGTACATACGACAATAGATCACTCGTACTGTAACTTTGTTCACGATCCAATTCTACACATGTCGAAACAGCAGCGATACGGTTAGGTGAAGGCATTCCCAAACCCTGAAGAGGTTTGTTTGCCATACTTATGCAAAAATCTTCTATAACAACTAAAGTGTAGTTATAAATTTCTGGTGTAAAATCAAAAGTCATGTCTGACGTCTCTAACTGTTTTCGATGAAGTATATCTTCGGACATTTTTGACTTATATTTTTCCCATAAATCTGTAGGAGCTGATGGAGAGCAAGTTGTTAAAATGATGCCAAACAATGCACGAATTTGACTTGGGGTTGACGTTTCGCACGCGTCATTGATGCAGTTATCCCAGTATTGGTCATTCTCCAATAAATTCAGAGCTTGGCATGCACTACGGTAAGTGTCATGTATAGTACCATTTACAGTCCTCTAATACTCAAAGGATGTCGGACCGGTTACATTCACCAAAAGCAGGCGTAGAAAGAAGCATTCATGTTGATTGGGGTGAACGGTGTAGAGTCTTCCTATCGTGGTATCTTTGAAGATGGTAGGTTGGCCGTCGACTGACTTACCCTGTTTTCGACGTTCAAATACTTTATTTTTAGTATTCCACGTGTAATACGAAGGCACTTCAGTATACAGCAGCTTTTTTGCAAAAGAATCATTTTTGCAAAGCGAAAAAAAAGCTGTTAATGTTGTATCCGGTGGATTCAGGACTCTTTGTTTCACGTTGGTTTCCGTGAAATAAACACGTTGACCATTCTGTAAATGTACCGCTAAGTGAACAACAGCTGGACTACGTTCATGTATCGGAAATGAAAGAATTCGCCAAACAGCTTCTTTACTGCTTATGTATCTTCCAGCCTGATATTCTACGATTTCATCGAAATCTTTGATTTCGGACTGCAAGCCAAAAACTGCCATGTCACTGCCTTTGTTGACGTATTTATATATGTATTTGATTGCCTTTACGGAGTTACAGTATTCAACGTTTATGTGTGCATTAAATGTTTTTGATAATAAAGGGGAATATGGAACAACCCACTGGTTATCTACTTCGATGGTGGTACCGTTACGCTTCTTTATTATTGCTGTTTTACCGCCATCTTCAGTAGATCTTCTTCTATATTGTGGGTAACCATCATTGCCAGTAATTGTTTTGGGTACTAAAAGTCGAGGATATTGCTTTGTGCACCTTTCTTTGGCCATGCATGGTGAATTTTCGTTCAGTGCACCGCAAGGTCCATGTATCATATTTTTTACAATAATATCATGTAACCCCTTATCGACATTTTTATCAGGTATTTCAGCGGAAATCACATCATCAATTTCGTTTGAAGTAATTTTCTTATGTAACCAGATTAGTATATGTGCGTGTGGCAAACCTCGTTTTTGCCATTCCACTGAGTACATCCAGCATCGCACTGACCCAAACACTTCATGTTTTACAAGGTAGTTTATCAGTGATTTCAACTTTTGCCGGAAGACACGTGCCGTAATGTCATGCCTATGAACCGCCGATTGTCCTTGAAGTAAAAGCTGCAGTATCTCGTCCCAAGATTGATTACATGTAAATGTAATAAATAAATCTGGACGACCATAGAGACGAACATACGCACTAGCATCTTGAGCATATTCATGCATATGACGGGGACTGCCAGCATATGACGAAGGTAAAATTGTTAATCTTCCAACGTTTGTGGTATTACCGTCATTTATAACTGCATCTCGCAAATGAATGTATTGTTCAGAGCGGAGCTTGGTCTGATTCAGGCGGATATATAGCAAACGTTCTGATTCAATTTTAGCATACATATCAACGATAAATTGGTGAAACAATTCACGACATTTTAAAATATAATTTTCTTCATCCTGCCGAATCATTAGTCTATAGGAATAATAATGCATTGCACTGCATTTCTTATTCATTTCTTTGTTAGTGGCTGGATTCATCAATTTAATATTAAAGTGATAGCCGTCGGCTCCATCCCAAAAAATGATAGGATATTGTAGGGCATCGTAGCATCGATGAGTTTCAGCAATTCTTAACAACTGAGCGTTTCGCTTATGTAGAATAATATCTCGAGGTAAAAACTGATCACCGACCATAACGATTGCCACTTCGTCGATAGTCGGAGCATTGTATCTACGCACATGTTGGCCAGGAGGCGTTTTTTCAGTGGAAATAACAATTTTATGAGTATCAGTAGGCATCAAATCGATGGCTGTTTTGAACAGACGCACTAACTTATTATTTTCGTGGAAAAGATGTTGCAATTGGGAAACGATTGTCCTTTCAACGTTGGGAGAAATTTCGCAACGTGCATTCAATTCAGAATTTCTATCACTGATGAAGTACAATTGTAAAAATTTATGATTCTCGCCTGAGAATGGTAGAAGGGACCCTGCTTTATGATAAATTTGCCCTTTTACTTTGAAAGTAGACATAAATTGATCTGGATTTTCGATTTGGGCTCCAAACGACGTCATTTGGAAACACGAGTTGTATTGTCTGATTTTTGACAAAAAACGCTTAGATTCTGACGTAGTTCCAGTAAGGAAAGTCTTCAATGGCTCTGGTGGTGCAGCCAATAGAGGAAGTTTAACTTTTCCTGAGGCGCAACACATTCCCATTGTTTCACCATTGAATTTCAAGGCCTTGCAATAGGGACAAATTTTAGACATTGTCCCGATTTGAACACATCTACTCAAGCTATAATCATCGACTGGGTTGTACCTGAATGCCAGGCGATAACTTTCAGATTGCTCTGATTCCTCGGCACGCTTTCTTTTCTTACTTTCTCTATCAGCAGCAAGCCTGTTTCCCTGCTGGTCTTTTGATTCCTCGGCACGCCTTCTTTTTTCACTTTCTCTTTTAGCAGCAAGTCTGCTTCTGCGTTGCTCTAGTAGTTCCTCGGCACGCCTTCTTTTTTCACTTTCTCTTTTAGCAGCAAGTCTGCTTCTGCGTTGCTCTGGTAGTTCCTCGGCATGCTTTCTCTTCTTTCTTTCTCTATCAGCCTCAAGCCTGTTTCCCTGCTGGTCTTTTGATTCCTCGGCACGCCTTCTTTTTTCACTTTCTCTTTTAGCAGCGAGTCTGCTTTCGCGTTGCTCTGGTAGTTCCTCGGCACGCTTTCTTTTCTGACTTTCTCTATCAGCAGCAAGTTTTTTGGCATAGACTCTTTGAGCATCTTCATCAGTCATTATAAACTTAAACATTAATAGAATTCTACGCGAACATACGTCTTATATAACTTGAATGACGTCATGCCTTCAAAGCAAAAATGATGGCAACTAATTTCATGACGTCATCCGAAACATGACGGCGAACATATGTCTTATATAACTTGAATGACGTCACCTTCAAAGCAAAAATGATGGCAACTAATTTCATGACGTCAGCCGAAACATAACGTCACCTGATCCACAGATCCACACACAGACAACTTATTTTTATATATATAGATATATATATATATAAAGATATATATATATATATATATATATATATATATATATATATATATATATATATATATATATATATATATATATATATATAAATAAGTTGTATGTATTTTTTTCGACTGACGTCATGTAAGTATTTTGTCTTTCCATATGACGTCATTATAAGTATATAAGGGTTATGATTAAAAGAGAATATTTAGTATAGATCCTACAATGGCAGAAGAAACAGCCAAGGAATTAAATCGAGCGATAAATTTTCGTATAAATCCTACAATGGCAGAAGAAACAGCCGAGGAAGCTGCTCAAAGAATTAATTCCAAAAGGCCTGCGGCTAAAAGAGAAAGTAAGAAAATAAAGCGTGCCGGGGAATCACAAGAACAACGTGAAAACAGGCTTGAGTCTCAAAGAGAAATTACCAAAAAAATCGTGCCGAGGAATCACAAAAACAACGTGAAAACAGGCCTGAGGCTCAAAGAGATAATGTCAAAAGAAAGCGTGCCGAGGAATCACAAGAGCGACGTGAAAATTATTTCCTGGCATTGAGGTACAGCCCAGGCGATGATTATAGCTTGAGTGTACAACTGTACTTCATCAGTGAGAGCAATTCTGAATTGAATGCACGTTGCAAAATTTCTTTCGACGTTGAAAGGACTATCATTTCCCAATTGCAACATCTTTTTTGCGAAAGTAATGATTTAGTACGCCTGTTCAAAGCAGCAATCGATTTGATGCCTACTGATACGCATAAAATTATAATTTCCGCTGACAAAACGCCTACTAGCGAACATGTGCGTAGATACAATGCTCCAACTATCGACAAAGTGGCAATCATTATGGTCTGTGATCAGTTTTTACCTCGAGGTATTCATCGATGCTCCGATGTCCTACAATATCCTATAATTTTTGGGGATGGAGCCGACGGCTATCACTTTAATAATAAATTGATGTCGTAAAAACTAGGCTCTTGATTTGTTCCAGCAATTGAAGCGTACACCAGGTTCTCCTTCCCAAAACGATTTAAGACCATGAAGATACCAGTTTAAAAAAAAAATTAATCAAGTTTAGAGTTTTTTGCAATCATGCCCGTGTAAATATATTTCCATTGATCGAATTTACCATAATGACAGTTGAAACATAGGAAAGCTCTAGCGTGAGAATCACAAACCTCTTCAAGAAAGGAATTACAGTCTTTAATTTGGACTGCGTATCATCTATGCAATTTACATGGATTGTATAATCTACCCTTTTTATTATAGTCATCAA
The DNA here is from genome assembly GCF_032884065.1 of Artemia franciscana. Taxonomy (NCBI): domain Eukaryota; kingdom Metazoa; phylum Arthropoda; class Branchiopoda; order Anostraca; family Artemiidae; genus Artemia; species Artemia franciscana. The sequence goes on from NC_088868.1 coordinate 20,933,555, forward strand.
CAAAAGTACAATTCTCACAGGATGACCAGCTGCCCAATTTATACAAACATACTGGACATTCGTAATACATTTTTCAATGTTGACTGTCTCACTTCCAAAAAGAAACTAAATGGGGAAAATGAAAGTCGTCACAAAACATGTTCGGATTATTCCTTGCTGCCGTGCAAAATGGATGTCTAGGTGCTGGTTAAAAGCAAAATCAAAATAGAATTTTGTTTTGTTTCAATTAATATATCAATAAATTGAGTAAATGCATCCGGACCACGATGTAAAAGTTTCATGCAATAGTCTGATGATGGAGACTCATTTCTCATTTATTTTTCAGCATTGTTTGAGAAAATATTTTCCTTTGATGAGATAATTCTAAAAAATCGTCATTTAAAATTAAGTATTTTTCCAAATTCACTAGATTCCGAATGATTATTGGTTTTCAAACTCATTTTAATTTTGACACTTTCACAACCGATTGTAGACTAACTAAGAATCGCGCTAGTAACAAACTTACCTCTCATTCATTGGCTGATTCAGATTGGTGTCTTCAGTATATTTCACTAATGCATTTAATCCGTCTTATAATCTTTGTATATGCATTATATTCAGTTTTAGTGCAAGGCATGACTGTTCTTCCGACTTAAATTTACTTGATGACACAACTTATCACGCAAACATTTCGTACCATTCTATGGTTAGCCCGCAACCCCTTGTAATTTCAACTGCAGCACTAGGCACTCTAGGTTTCATTTCACCATTGTTAACGCCTTCAATATCCAATAGAGTAAACCCATCCATTTCTAAGGTGTGCTTGATGTTGATACACTGAACTGTTTAAATACTAAATCAAAGTCATGTATAATTGCGTCACCTTTATTCTCTATAACATAACATGCAAAAGTAAACATTCCTTATGACGCGCCCCTGCTGGCTGTCGTGGAATGACAGGATAGGTATATCTTTAAAAATAGGGAAAGGGATGCGTAATAAAACTTTGAGAGGCTAGTAGCTTTAATAAATTACCCCCTATGGGTGGCTTTAATTCCAAAAGGGGGATATTACTACCAAGGAATCAAATGGGGAGGAAAAACGCTCCTGGACTTGAATTTTGCTGATGAGTTAAGCATCCTATATTACAATAAAAGTAAAATGAAGGAACTTTTAGAGGTTTTGCATGTTCGAAATGCTAGAGTGGGTTTGAAAATTAATGTTAAGATGACTGATTCACTAAATCTAAGAATAAGTGAAGATGAAAAGGTGACGATTGGTAACGAAAAGATTGATCAGGTGAACAGCTTCGCTTACCTTGATGGTATTATTTGTAAAGACGGAAGGAGCAGTGAAAATGTTAAAAGTAGGATAATCAAGGCTCAGAGTATTTTTTTCGCATTTAAAAGAAGTTTGAAAACTGAAAAACACATTTTGAAAAAAATGCCATATAAAAATTGCTTTGGATTTGATTTAGAATAACAACTGTTATCTACGTTTATTTTAACAGTAAAAGTTAATTGCGAAAACAATTTAACGAAAAATTATTTTTAAAATGATCAAGCCCAAAATTGCTGGAATTTTTGCAGATAATCTTAATTTTCGGCCCGTACTAAGAAAAATAGTAAGGGTGAAGAATTATTGTAGTTAGCTTCAACAAATGCAGGATATCCAAAAAATCATATAGAAGGCACAAAAGCATGATAGAAAAAAAAAACCGACAAGGAACTGAATCCATTGACATCCTAATTCATAGTCAGCCGCTCTACCTATCGAACTACAAGTTCCGGTAATTTAATCTCTTCTCAGAAAATCTGCTTGGTAATTTAATATTTTCAGAAAATTAAAAAAAAAAAGCTTGAAATGTATCTTTCTTAAATTCTTCTTGTTTCTGCAGCACTGGAACACCAAAACATAGTAGAGGGTTGCCTAAGGTTTTTTTTTTTTTTTACATATAATTCTTACACCTACATGCTTAATATAAATTTGACTTGACAAAGCCATATTAAGGTGGTATGTGGCACCAAAAATGGGACTTTTTATGCAGTTTCCGGAGTTGATAAGCTTGGAGGCATAGGTAGTGTACCTTTTAAACCTTCGAGTCATTAAGCGAATACTTAAATTCACCCTCTTGAATGGTCTTCCTCCCAGTCTCCTTAGTAAGGGAAAATTAAAAACGAATTTTGAAAAAAATACCCAGTCAAAAAATGTTTTCTCTCAATTATAAAGCTTATGCCATAATATTGATAAATGCTTATAACGTTTGTCCTTATAGTAAAAGTAAATTAAGAAAAGGTATTTTGGGGAATTTTGCAAAAGAACTTGAAACCCCAATGTATCTGCTCTTTCTCTTTTATTCTCCAGTATTAGCGGGGCAATAGAACATAGTAGGAGCATCGAAATATTTTTGTAATTCTAGGCTAGCCAAACCCCTCCCCCCACCCCACTTGTCAGGGCGTACATGGATTGGTCAGTGGTTTCGTCGCCGCGGACAGGTCTGTTGTTTGGAGACAGATCACTATCCCCCTGGATCTAGAGGGTTTTATATTTTTTTTATCTTAACCTTGTTTCATTCATATAATAATATGATTTTAATGATTAGTACTTCTAGGTTGATGATGAAGTTCAAGAAGACCTTTTTTTTCTTTTTTTTAATGCCCCTCAGTTTTATAAAGTATCTTCGTTATTTGATACAAGACAATAATTTCACAAATAATGAAACTTAAATTTGCTGCCCCTTAAAGATATCAATGATAATATATCCCATGGATTGTTTTTGTGACAAATTGTATATTTTTTTTTTTTTGTGAGAATGTTTAAGAGATGTGGAAAACAATATCTAATGCTCTATTGTAAGAAAAGTCCATGCTAACGTTTTTACTTCCTTTGTCTAAATTTGACAGAGATCCTTTTGAATAGTTTATTGTGCATATTTTTGAAACCCAAAAAGAACAAGAAATTGATATATAAAACATTCTGATGAATGTAGGCTAAAGAGCGAAGTTGAAACTTAAAATGAACAAAACTGTTTCTTCGCAGTTTATACTAACTATATCTGCAAAGGGTGCTTTAATGAACTTACTCGTGATGTTTCCCTTTATTTTAGGAATTCTGAAAACTAGACTTTTACTGAAAACTGTGCTTACTTGAGCTTTTAAGAGAACTAACGTTATTTACTAAATTTATTAATTTCATGGCCAACCAAAGTTTTTTCGGGGCCATATAAATTGCCGTTATTTTCTGCAGGCTACTTGAGGACTTTTCTCCTCCTAACCCTGTTTTGTTGCCTAAGCGTTATGTTTTTTTAGAGAGCGCTAGTTTTTCAGAATCCTACAAATAAAGATTAATATCACGAATCAGCTAATTTTAATCAGTTTTCAGTCACATGTTGAATAAACTGCGAAGCAATAATTTTATCCGTTTTAAGCTTCAACTTCACTCTTTAGGCTACACAGAAATTCTCCTTTTTCTTTCAAATTATTTGGATGGTAAAGAACATAATTTCCACCAAGTGCAATACATATTTTTTAACTTCTTCCTTTACCTATCTTATCAGCTAAATTGAAGTCATATTCTGTCGATTTACGGAAACAAGAACAATTGGCAGCACTGGTTCTTGAGACATTTCACCCTCTTAATTTATTTGTAGGCTAGGGTGTCATTGCGAAATGATCACGATGTACGAGCATGGTGGACTTTTCATAACAAAGAAGCAGCGTATAAAGCTTTGGAAACGTTTCAAATACGTATATTGTACAGTTCGCTGCAATAACTCCAAATGCGTTGGTACACAAGACTGAGAAAAAAAAACATTTTCTAAGTTTGTAAATTTTATTAAGGACAACTCTGTGCTTCACTTTTTTAAAATCTGTTATAGGTCGCTCAATCCGCATGTTTTTTATGGAAAACCACCCGGTATCAATTATAATTTTGAGGGCAAAATAAGCCATTCTTCTCGTTAGATTTTGCATTAGATTTTTAAGTAAATACAGCAAAAGTTATTAAACCCGCCAATACGGGACATTATTTGCTATAGGCAGGGTGTAACTCCGCTCAGACCCAGTTCCCGGCCAGTGGAATTTAGTTTTTTCAAAAATTTTGACAAAAGTAAGATATGCCTACATTTTTCAAGTACTCGCAGAAACACATATATTTCTTTAGTATACCTTTCCCTTTATGGTATTAAAAAGCTCATTTTTCATTTTTAACTGTCATTTTCACTTGACTTGGGAAAATAAGCTCCTGCTTTGCCCCCCTCCCCGTATTTTGACGAAAATATCCCCATGCCTCTAATATCAGCAAAACTAGGGCATTTATGTATTTCCCCCTTTTTTAGTATGAGACTTGTGCATTTAGAAATGTAAGAAATTGGGTTAATGATTTATTATTTTTATCCCTTATAGCTCCCTATGTACCTCTAACTCAGTGATGAAACGCATATAAGAACCATAGCTACAAAAAAAAATTGATAACTACTTAAACGTTCCTTACCCAGCCAATTGCGTCAATTCATTAAAATTTGAGGGACCGGGAAAAATGCACCGTTCAGTATTTAAGGGGGGAAGGTTGTTTTTTATTCAATTTGTTATTGAACATGTTGAAAAAGGTGTTTTCAATGAGAATACCCCCCAAAAAACGGGTGGGTATGGGGGGGGCAGACCTCCTTGCAATTGACTCCACGGTATCCACAATGAACGTATGATTGACTGAAACACAAAACTTAAAAAAAACAAGGCTTTCGTGAGGGAAGTAAAGAGTGAAGTTGGTATCGGGTGTATCAGTGTCGGGCGTGTTGGCATCGCGCGTATCGGTGTCAGGCATATCCCAATTACACAGCAGGTTTCAGACTTTTACAGTTAGGGAAGGGGGCAGTAGCCAAACTTTTGTTTATAGTGAAAACTACATGCGTCTTGAACAGTCTTGGACAGAACTAACAAAATTAAACTGAATGTTTGATATATAATGACAATAATTATCGAAAGCTCGTCAGTTCAAAATTTTATTTCTCTTGAATTTTTTTTATTTTCACTATTGTAACAAGAATAAAAGAAAGTACTATTAATATAATTAGTATTCAGTATAGTGCTAATGACACAGTAGGATTTAGACTTCTACAGTTTAACATTACATTTAGTGTTGGCCTTTACTTTTCTTTAAAAAATTCTTTTTCGGAATTTTTTTTTTAAATCAATTTGAAAAAGAGCAAAAATTAAATATAAAAAAACATGTTTTTTCAACTGAAAGTAAGGAGCGACATTAAAACTAAAAAAGAATAGAAATTATTTCATATTGGAAAGGGGCTACCTCCTCAACACCTTTGCTATTTACCGTAAAGATTCTATTTCTTTAAAAAGTAAAGTTGTCACAAAGAGCTAGACTTTTGCATAAAGAGCAATGTGTTGAGGAGGGGGCAGCTCTATTTATATATGGAATAATTTCTATTCGTGTTGTTTTAATTTCACTCCTTACTTACAGTTGAAGAAAACTATTTTTTTTAATGTATTTTAATCAAGAACAGAAAGCAGTTTTACTATACCTAAATGCAAACCTGGTTTTCAAGCTGTAAGGGTTGGTTTCATGTCAGAGGGTTTAAACTCTTGTTTTCATTTAACAGTTTACCTGTTTATCCGAGTCCAATATCTTAGGAGATGAACCAGTATAGAGACATATTGCCTATAGGTTACAAATTAGTTATTATGGCACAGGCTAGCGGTTCTAGCGTCAACAAGCCAGATATGATAAATTTAACTATAAAACTGTGTATAGTAGCATATCAGAAATTTTGGGTGTAAATATAGCTACGAGTTTTTAAACAGCTCACTTCGAAAAGTTATTTCAACCAAGTAGCCTACTTTTTCACAGCTTAAAAGCTGTGAGAAATTTAAATAGATTAAAACAGCTTAATCTCTGAAGCAGCAATTTTTATTCGTTCTAAGTATTTGTATATATATGGATGTGTTTTGAAAAATTCTTGAAAATTTGTTTTCAAAATAATACTAGCCAAATAATTTGCTAATGAATTAATATCAATCTCTTAATAAATGTCAACCAGATGAAAATATTACAGTTTTCAAATTATAAAGAAGCCAGAAAAAGGTTAATTATATTCCAAAATTACTGTTATCAAAATTACTCTGAAACCTGTGACTACCAGTCACAGGTTTGGGGCACCCTTGTCTTGGGCAGTAAATACAGGTCGAGGAGAAGGAAGATCCCTCATATGTGCAATCAAAGAGGCCCACCGACGCGTGCAAACGTTACGTGAGTTACATAACTTCTCCCAGTAATAAGTTAAATTGTATGGTGATGCATAACACCTTCGTGGGAGGATCCTCTATAGGAGGACAACTGCGACAGGGCGTAAGATCCAGATCTATGGACACCAGCCTCTGCAAAGTGCTGCCTCGACCCTTTCTGGTTACCAGCAAGACCGGAGATTTTGCGGCCAAGTCTATTCCCACTTGAGGAGTGGCGCCCCTAAAGGAAAATATAGCCTAGTAAACGACACAGGATTCACAGAAGATTTTGATTAATCGATTTTCTTCTGGGTTTGGTCTGTTTGGGTGGGCACTTTCGGGCTGAAAAACCTCTTCCTAGCTAATTTATCTACTATAGGTTGCCTTCCCTTAGTAACATAATATTTATAGGCATGAATATCTAATGAGTCGGAGCTAATAAGCTTGAGACTATCTATGCAGGATTTCGATTCTTGTTCATAGAAAAGCATCAACAAGTGCTGAAAACCATGTTGTGACCAAGATGGGCCCGAGATTCCACAAAGCATCTATTCTAATGGAGGTCGCAGGGACTTCTTGCTGTCTGACTCTAAGCCGGCCTAAGCCCTTCGGTGTAGACTTGGGAAGATATGTTGGTCCCCATCCTGCACTGGTATCCGGACTATTGCTTTTATAGAGGCCAAAATAGTTTGAAAAATAGTTGAAAAATTCAAACTTGGAGTGTTACAACGCTAAAAAATGATTTTCGTATTGTTATTTTGACTGACGAATTCAGACGATTCGAACTGGACTTATTGGGAGTTTCAGAAACTCATATCCCAGGGGTAGATAGCATGATAGCCTATGTGGTGATACTGAATTTGTTCACCCAGGCAGGAAGGATGGGGTACATAGACAAGGAATAGGGCTCACGATTAATAAGGAAGCTGCTAAGTCTTGTTTAGGCTGGGAATGTATTAAAAATAGAATGCTAAATGCTGGTGTAGAACCGACTGATGGAGATACTATTGACTAGGATGAATTTTATTTACAGTTACAGGAGTAAATAGGCAGGGTCCCAGGTAGAAATTCGATGTTTCAGCCTAGGTAAGTTTGAAGTCACAAAAGAAAACAGCAATGGCTAGAGACTGATGCAATTTTGTAGGTATAACAATCTAGTTATAACCAATAAGGTGTTTGGCCATAAAATGGCCCATAAATTAACGTGGTACTCGCGTGATGGTAGGACAGCAAACCTTATTGATTATGTTATGGTAAACCGAAGACTGTCTGGATACAATATATTAGGGTATATAGGAGTGCTGTTACTGATTTTAAAAGTAAAGACCTCCACCTGGTAGTGTCTAGGGTAAATTTAAAGGTGAAATTTCGGAAGGGTAACCTCCCAGGAAATTATGATGTTGGTAGACTCCAGGGTGAAATTTCGGAAGGGTAACCTCCCGGGAAATTATGATGTTGGTAGACTCCAGGATGAGAATTTGAGAGAATGTTTCAGGAACAGTTGAATGCTGAACTAGCGAGTTTAAAATTTGACAATGTAGAAGTTGGATGGGATTAATTTAGGAAAACATTTTGTGAAGTTGCTGATGGTGTCCTTGGAAAGAAAGTTAGTACCCGAGCTAAGAATATTGGTGATAAAGCTCTAATTGAGAGGAGAAGGGGCGTGTACAAGATTTATCTGAATGATAGATCATATGATAATAAAAATAATGTAAAAAAAGTAGAGAAAGCTTTAAAATATGAATTACGGAGATGTAGAGGCCGTGGATAAAATTGCTGAGGATCTGCAAGATCCAGCTAGACGGCATAATAGTTAAATATTGCACTGATATATATGAACTAAGTCCAATTGCCTATGCCCTTAATCTAATTGTGTATACCATAAACCTCCAGAGGCTCGAAAGATTCGACAATCTAATTTGGTTCATAAACCTACCTACAGACCGGCGTCTGACGTTTACATAATTTACATAACTAGTGAAAAACCAACCCAATGAAAGTTGAAAACATGTTATTTTCTTACATATTTTCTTTTATCACTATAAAGGGTATATATCTTTTACATATTTCCATGAATACTAGTATTTGACGAAAGTAAAACAGTTCAAAATAGGGATGAAACCTTTTAATTGACAGTGAATAGATATAAAACTATTTAACAGGATATTTCGAACACATATACAGTGTTCATCATCAGCAGTAAAACTAGTTATCAAGTTAAATAATTTTATATCTATTCACTGTGAATTAAGAGGTTTCATCCCTATTTTGAACTGTTTTACTTTCGTCATGGAAAGGCAGTGTGGTCTTCGAAGTTATCTAACTTGTATTTGCATGTATATGTTAGGCCCTAGCAACCAGCCGTAGCAGCCAGATCCAAAATAAGGCTGGAGTATCATCGTATTCATGGGAATGAGTGTTTATATCAACACTTCTTTTAGAAGGAACTTATGGTCATCCATATCTCAACCTCCAAGGGCTCCAATGCCCCTAACCCAGCTTTTTGTCCCCCCCCCCTTTTTTTCACTAAATTGTTTTTGAACTTTAAATTTTTAAACTTTTTTACTTAGAAATTTTTTAAACTTTTTTTCATTTCTTAAACTGACAAGATCTACCACACAGGATCTTGCACTACATTATCAAACTCTCGCCTAATATAACGAGAATCCTCTATTGTATAATCGAAACCTTATGTGGTATTATCAAAATCAACACAAACACGCAAAGATAGACACAGTGACAAGCAAACAGTAGCTCAGACACACAGGCACAGAGAAGGAGAGAGAGAGAGAAAAAAAAAGAGACAAAAACACATATACAAACACACCGAGTCAGACACATAAATTCACCAAGTAAGACACAGAAACATGAAAACATCCTCTCAGACACATAAGCAGAGTGAGAAAGACAAGCAAACATCCGCTCAGACACACAGACACAGAGAGAAGCAAGCAAATACCTACGAACACAGAGTCAGACACACACACGCACAAAGATGGACACAGAGACAAGCAAACAGCTGCTCAGACACAAAAGCACAGGGAGACAGAGAGAAAGAGAGAGAGAGAGAGAGAGAGAGAGAGAGAGAGAGAGAGAGAGAGAGAGAAAGAGGGCTATTTCAAACCCAGAGACATTTTTATATAATCTTTAGACTATTGAAAAACTGGCTATCTCAAAATTTCTATTGGATAAATTTAGGGAAAAGAAGACATAGGGTGTGGCTAGTTACCCTCCTATCCCTTTTGACTCTTAAAAAGACATTGAGACTTCTAATTTCAAATAGAATGAGCCACAGCCGAAGTTACTGTCACCATCCTTTCCATAAAAACCTTAAGTGTTGACAATGGACAACTAATATAAATTATAGCCCTTGCACTGAAGGTCGTGAGGGGGAAATATCATGCCCAAGGACGCAATTACTCGACTTCTAAATATAACTAACAAAATAGCTAGCCTCAAAATTTTGATTGAATGTGTTTGGGAAAGTGACGGCTAGGGGGGACTGGTTGCCCTCCAATCTTTTTTTACTATTAAAAAGGACACAAGAACTTTCAATTTCTAAACCTATGACCCCCTTTCGACCTTTTACCAACCTTTCCATAAACACCTTATATTCCCCCGGGGCAGAACTTACAGTCTTTGCCCAAAGGGTTCTGGTGGGGGGGAGGTTTAATCTTCAAAGACATAATTACTAGATCTTTTAACGACGCTGAACAAAATGGCTATCTAAAAATTTTGATTGGATGTATTCGGGGAAATGATGGGCACAGGATAGGCTGATTGCCCTTCAATCGCTTTTGACTACTAGAAACAGAATAGAGCTTGCAATTTCCTATTGAATGAGCACCTTTTGAATTTTCTATTAAAAATACTTCTATACGAAATGCCCTGTTCTAAAAAAAAAAAAAAAAAACAAAGAAAACACATTAAAAACAAGAAAAAATATTACAATGTGCCCACATCACTCTTTACTTAGGCAATGCCACTGTGCAGTCTATGATCTTTGGACTCATTTTTGGACAAATGGCTCTCTCAAAATTTCTTTCGGATTTATTTCGGGAAAATACGACGCGTGGGGGCAGGTAGCAGCTTTGTACTATTTTGATTCTTAAAAAGTGCACTAGAACCTCCGACTACCAATTTAATTAGCTCCCCTCCAAGGTTTATACGACCGCCATTTCATAATGAAAACCTTGCATGCCACCACGGCAGAATTTATAACCCTCGCCCTGAGGGTTGTGGAGGGATGTCTTCCTTAAAGACATTTTCCGGAGCTTTCAACCATGCTGAAAAAATTAGCTATTTCAAAACGTTGATTGGATATGTTTGGGAAAATGATGGGCATGGGGAGGGGATGGGATCTGGTTCCCCTCCAATCACGTTCAACTATTAAAAAGGGTACTGATTATTGCAATTTCCCATCGAATGAGCCATTTTTGAAGTTTCTACCGTAACTCTTTCTATACGAAGTGAATTGGTCTAAAAGGAAAAACAAAACTAAAAATAAATAAATAATTCATTGTGGTCAACTCGTTCTTTACTTAGGTAGCGCTATTGCACTGCCTATGAAAAAAGACCCTAAAACTTTTAATTTTGAATCGAACTATCCCTTTAATGAGTTTCAATGATATTTCTAGCTATTATAGAGCGGCACTGCCTATGCTTAAATGCCCTTCTTAAAGCCTACATGCATACAGCTTTTTCATTTAGTTGAAACTCCTCCTAAACGTTCTCTAAAAGGTTCGCTATAATACCGTTAGCGTCATGAGTTACAGTAACTGTAGTGGCAGTACTAAAAATATGCACGTACTGCCTTCTGGCTATTTAAAAATCCACCACAACTTACCCTTAAAAGTCTGGCTTAACAATGTAAGCTGTTCTTGATATTACTTTGCGACCTTTCTAAAAATCCACATGCTCATACTTTGTTTTGATTTAGTTCAGAATTAAACTAAATATTCCTTAGAAGCCTCACCTTAATAGTCTTAGCTTGCGTATTATCATTAGTTGTAGTAGCAATAATAGCAGCATGCGCATAGTACCTTTGGTTTCCTAAACATGGCCCTTCAAGACACACTGAAAGTTTCAACTTAATACGTTCCTGAAGCACTTCTGATACGTCCTCACCTGTGTAGGCAATAATCCAAATTTTTCGTCTTAATACCCTTAGTTCTAATAGTAGCAGTAGTAGCAGCAGTAGAATGAAAAGTAGTAGCATTAGCTTTAGTGGTAGTAGTAACAGTAAAAATAGTAATAAAAGTAGCAGTAGCATTAGTATGAGTAGAAGCAGTAGAATTGGGATGTAAATATTTCTTTTTGGGCAGTTGAACATCCCTCAAACAACCTTAGTTTCAACTTCATACACCATACTGTTCCTAAGATATTGCATTTACACCCTTTTGACAACCTGCATACAGATGGCGTGTTGGGTTTAAGTTTACCTAACCCCCCACCCCCCCCCCCCAAAAAAAAAAAAAAAACAACAATGCCTTACAAATTTCACATTCATGCCCTTAGGCATAGTTGAAGTAGTAGTCATAGTAGTAGTATTGCTATTACTAGTAGTAGTACTAATTGCAATAGCAGTATTCTTAGTAGCAGCAGCAGCATTAACGTAATAACTTTTGATCACTTGAACATCCCTCTCATCAAGTCCTGGAAGTATTAACTTAATACAAGTATGTATTGCTATGACATAGCTGATATGTCCTTTTGATAACCTGTTTGTTCATATAATCTTTGAAATTTTTACCTCTATGCTCTTTTCCTTGCAAGTAGTTGAAATAGAAGTAGTATTTGAAGTACTGGCAGTAATAGTACTAAATGTAGCAGTGATAGTAGTAGCTTGAAGGTATTGCCTTTTGGTCAGATGATCTTAGTAGTGATGGCCCTATGGTTTTGAGCGCACAGATAACCGGAAAAATATTGGAGCTACTAGTCGCTCAAGATGTTATTACGCGCACTTGGGCAACACTATAGCGCGCGTATATAGTACACCTACGTCATAGGGTTTGCATGCTATGTAATAGTTTCTTTCTTTTAAAATCCTATGAAACCCTGCCAAATGAAGATATCTTTGGATTTTACTTAATAATTTCCTTGATTCTTTAAACAACATTCAGGACTTCTTTACTCCAAGATTTCTTTGGTTTTACCTAATTGCTTCTTTTATTCTTTTAGAAACCTTCAGGGCCCCCACCAAACCAGGATTTTGTTGGCTGTTATGATTATAAACCTGCGAGGGCCTGCCAAATCAGGATTTCTTTTGCTGTTATGATTAAAAAACATAAGGGTGTGGGGCGAAACCTATGAGCCCACGCCAAATCGAAATTTCCTTTTAAAAACCTGAAAGTGTCCTTCCTCAAGTAAGGGCGTGGTCCTTATATCATCCCAATATTTTCATGCTTTTCTACAATTTCGTGTTAACAAACAAGGGATTTTCGCCGCCATTTTTGTGGAGAACAGTTAGAGAGACTATTGATTTTCCTTTGAACAAAGGTTTCCCGTGCTACGTTATTACGTGCACCTGGGTCTTATGTAATACTATACCACATTTCTTTGTTATGTAATTATAAAGTACGCTAGATTGTGGCTAGAGGGGAAAATTAACAGTCTAGCTATTTGATTCTCAAATGGCTTTATTAGCTAGTTCATAATCACAATTTAGAGTGTCAAGATTAAAAACTATATGAAAATTATAGAAAATCTCGTTACTTTGGAAAAATGGTTAATTTTAAATGAGGATTTTCAGAAATTGTCAGTACAGAAGAGAATCTTCACTCACAAAAGGATAGATAGTATAATGAAAAATGAATTTTCAGCTTTGGACTACTGTCTGAGACTTCTGTGTCGTGGCTACAAAGCGTTTAGTAAATTTATTGACATACTATTCGAAAAAAACAAAATATATTGCATTTTGCTTGAAGATTACACAGAGTTTCATTTACTCCCCCCATTTTTTTATTGACCCAATGAGTAATCAGCATCATTGAATTGCTATTGAACACTACCCTAACATTTATTTTAGAATCGATTGTCCATTTCAGCCCAAGCAAAATTAATGCCCATCACTCCATAAATATTACTTTAGCAGCCTGTTGCCCCATGAATAATGTTTCTAGCTTGCAAGTTGAAACATTTAGATAAAATATGCCAATTTAAAGACAAATCATTGGTTTCAGTCTTTATTTTTTCTTGATTTAAAAATCTGTTACCTCATAGCTACTGTTTTTAGCCTACAACTTCCAACATTTCCTTAAAATATGCAAATTGCAAGGCAAATCATTGGTATCAGTCTGATTTTCGTTTCTCAATTTAATATGCTGTTATCCCATGGCTACTGTTTCTAGCTTGCAATTTCAAACATTTCTTTAAAATATGCCAGTTGCAAGAAAAATCATTCGTTTCAGTCAGCATTATTTCGCATCCTGTATTACTACTAGCTAATTAAGGTCACTGATTTTAAGAATGTCTTTTAGTCTAGAATTTCAGGAAGAGGATGGGCACCAAAAAATGTTAAAACTAGAAACAATTTCAACTTTTCTTCAAGTCAGTAGTCACCGGTGAGAGTATCAAGATTAAACAGGAATAAATAGGACAGACAGAAAATTATAGGAAAATTTCTTACTTTAGAAAAACAGTCAATTTTAAACGATGATTATCATTATATTATCAGCCAGGTCATTTCAGCGCCAGCAAAATTAATATCCCATCGCTCCATAAATCATACCCTCTCCCCCCCCCCCCCCGAATATGCACTATCATGCTAAAGCTAAATGTAATCACCAGTGAAGAATGTCAAAAATATAATCATTCCTACAAAAATATTTTATTCCATAGTTTTCACTACTCTGTGACAGGTCGAACAGACATTCGTCATCTTCAACACAATGTCCCCCAGGGTACCATCTCACTATATCTTCGGAGGTATATGACAAGTCATCAGTTTCTGTGCAATATTATCTTTTTTTCCTCAACATCTCCCTGTAGAAATGCCTCCTCCTGTTCCGTCAAACTCCAATCCCCCCATATATCCTGCTCATACTCCTTGTTTTCCTATAAAACAAGCGAATTGCAGCTTGGATATCATCAATGTGCCATCTTTTTTTCTCCTGCGCTAAAAAGCCCATCGTAAATACATTGTTAAGGCGAATTTAAATGAACGAATTCATTTTTAACTGCAAATAAAACAAAGCAAATGAGTGAATAAATACATTCTCATTGCAATTTTAAATACATAGACAGGGTACTTTGAGAACTTTTTTAATAATATAGTTTTTCTTAATACTTCAACTAATAATAAAGCGTCATTTGGAAAGAAACAGCATTTGTTTTGCATTTTTCAATGCATCATGCACCGATTATTGAAAATCTATATAACAAAAACTTTTATGCTCATAATTTGTGATTATCATAGTTCTTGAAGTAAACTATCTTAATTTTTTAAAATTAATTTAAAAAAAAACGGTATAAAATGGACAGTTAACTTTCGATATATAAAAGAGTGACATTTTAATGTTTGTTTGAGTACCGCTAGAATAAATGCATTCTCATTACAATTTTAAACACATAGAAAGTGTGCTATGAGGACGTATTGAAATAACATAATGTTGCATATTGCTTCAAATAATAATAAAGCGTGATATAGGAAAGAAACAGAATTCTTTAACATTTTTCGATGCATCATGCACCGATTATTGAAAACATATATAAAAAAAATTTATAGTTATAATTCGTATTTATCAAGATTCTTGCTGTAAACTATCGTTAATTTTTTGACATATAATTGCGTTTTTACTTACGATAGGAGTGATTCTCAGGACATTTTCACCTTGTACGATGGGTAATGAAGGCTCCGTCCCCAGGCCTTGCAAGCTAAGATCAGCTCCTGCATCGCACACCTTCACTTTCTTAGCGGGGGAAGAGAACCCTTCTTGGCTGGGTTTCTCCTGAAATAGAAATTAAATTTTTAGTATTCCAATCCATTTTTACCCCCATATTAGTGAAGATGTAAAAATATATAGTAAAAATTATACATCTATATATATATATATATATATATATATATATATATATATATATATATATATATATATATATATATATATTACTAGCTGTTGGGGTGGCGCTTCGCGCCACCCCAACACCTAGTTGGTGGGGGCGCTTCGCGCCCCCCCCAAGCCCCCCCGCGCGCGTAAGTCGTTACGCGCCATAATAGTTACGCGCCATTGTAGTTGTGTCCCTATGTCCCACCTGTGAATATAGATATATATATATATATATGGTTTTAACTACGTAAAACTTGCGAATATACAACATTCTTTGCTGTCCCATTGTCTTTGCATATAAATAGATTGTCAGGTTATCCCCCTGTTTCCCCCGGTGTCCCCGTTGTAGTTGTGTCCCTGTGTCCCGGTCGTCATTTATATTCCCTGTGTCCCGGGTCCCGGTCATCATTTGTATCCCGGTGTCCCGGTCTGTATATACATTCGTTTTTTAGTTTTGTTTTTCTCCTTTATTTTTTTCCTTTTTTTTTCTTTTTTAGCTTATTTAGATTTTTAGATTTTTTAGTTTTTTTTATTAGTTTTTAGTTTTTATTTCTTTTTAGTTTTTTTGTCCCGGTCGTCATTTATATCCCCCTGTTTCCCCCGGTGTCCCCGTTGTAGTTGTGTCCCTGTGTCCCGGTCGTTATTTATATTCCCTGTGTCCCGGTCGTCATTTGTATCCCGGTGTACCGGTCTGTATATACATTCGTTTTTTAGTTTTGTTTTTCTCCTTTATTTTTTTCCTTTTTTTTTCTTTTTTAGTTTATTTAGATTTTTAGATTTTTTAGTTTTTTTATTAGTTTTTAGTTTTTTTTTCTTTTTAGTTTTTTTGTAGTTTTTACCTTCTTTTTAGTTTTGTTAATTTTTTTTTTTACTTGTGTCCTGGTCGTCATTTATACTCCCTGTGTCCCGGTGCTTTGTTGATTGCTAATCGAACATTCCTTTTGTCCTGGTCGCTTTCTCTTTGAGTGTCGTCATTTATTTTTTTCTTTTTTAGTTCTTTTAGTTTTTACCTTTTTTAGTTTTTTTTTAGTTTTTAGTTTTTTTAGTTTTTTACCTTTTTTTAGTTTTTTTAGTTTTTTAGCTTTTTTATTTTTTTTATTAGTTTTTAGTTTTTTTGTAATATATTCTCTGAGGCCAACCTGACTTTCATACATAATGATGATAGCTTAGGTAAGCTTATTACCTTCTATCATCATTAAGTTTTTTTGTAGTTTTTGCCTTTTTTTTTAGTTTTTTGTCCTGGTCGCTTTCTCTTTGAGTGTCGTCATTTATTAGTTTTTTCCTTTTTTTTTTTAGTTTTTTATTGGTTTTTACCTTTATTTTAGCTTATTTTTCAGTTTTTTCCTTTTTTTTAGTTTTTTTTTATTTTTTATTTTTTTTAGTTTTTTACCTTTTTTTAGTTTTTTTAGTTTTTTTAGTTTTTTAGCTTTTTTACTTTTTTTATTAGTTTTTAGTTTTTTTTTGTAGTTTTTGCCTTTTTTTAGTTTTTTCAGTTTTTTTTTTAGTTTTTTATTGGTTTTTACCTTTATAGTTTTTTTTAGTTTTTTAGCTTTTTTATTTTTTTTATTAGTTTTTAGTTTTTTTTGTAGTTTTTGCCTTTTTTTAGTTTTTTCAGTTTTGACGTCACCTAATCCAGTTTTTTCAGGTGACGTCACCTGACACATCCATCCACACATCCATCCACACATCCACAGACAGACAACTTATTTTTATATATATAGAAGATATATATATATATAAAAATAAGTTGTTTGTCTGTCTGTCGACTGACGTCATGTTTGTGTGTCGACTGACGTCATGTTTGTCGACTAACGAAACTACAGACCGGGACACCGGGACACAAATGACGTGTTATGTCTGTTATAACGTAATAGAGGCAACAATCTTGACAGGGCCTTTTGAGGGTGAGGCTTTTCTTATTCCACGCATTCTCATGATTCCAATGGATCTGCCTTTTCAACCTAAAAGATTGCAATTCCCAATTTGATTAGCATATTTAGTTTTCAGTCCAGAACCACTAAAGCTATTATGTAAATATCAAAAATATTTATGTTGTCTGAGCAATAATTTTTAGTTTTTATTTCAAAATAGAAAATTACCTGACAATTTTAGAATTATATCTATCTATATATATAAAAATAAGTTGTCTGTCTGTGGATCAGGTGACGTCATGTTCCTGTGTCGACTGGCGTCATGAAGTTAGTTGTCGTCATTTTTGCTATGACGGTGACGTCATTAAAGATATTTAAGACATATATGTTCACATAGAAATCTATTAATGTTTAAGTTTAAAATGACTGATGAACTTACAATGGCAAAAGCCGATGAAGATGCTCAAAGAGTCTATGCCAAAAAACTTACTGCTGATAGAGAAAGTCAGAAAAGAAAGCGTGCCGAGGAATCAAAAGAACAGCAAGCAAACAGGCTTGAGGCTAAAGAACGCAAAACCGCGCAGTTAGATGAAGATCCACCTGGACAGCGAGAGTCAAAACATATCAAAACTGAAAATGATAGCGATGATGATTGGGTTTGGGATCTTGACTTGGATAAGGTCATCAATGCCTAACAGATTTTAGTTAAAAAAACAAAGGTTCGGCGATATGTATTTCATAGTGAAGCTGAAAAATAAAGAAGAAAAAGAAAACTGAAAAAAGAAAAAATGTAAAAAACTAAAAAATACTAAAAAGAAAAAACACTCAAAGAGAAATTACAGACCGGGACACAAATGACGACCGGGACAGAGGGAATATAAATAACGACCGGGACACTCAAGGAGAAATTACAGACTGGGATACCGGGACACAAATGACGACCGGGACACAGGCAATATAAATGACGACCAGGACACAGGTATTTAAGAATATCGTTCACAGACAAATTTTTAATTGTAAGAAGACCGTTGAAAGAGAAATTTCTAATTGTAAAATGACTGAAGAACCTACAATGGCAACACCCGAGGAAGCTGCTCAAAACGAATGTATTCACGCCGAAGTAGCTGAGTTGGTAAAGCGTTATGAATCAGGTTCTAGGTCCGAGAGGCTCCAGGTTTGAACCTTGGCTTTAGCATTAATACAAAAGAAGAAAAAAACTAAAAAAGGTAAAAACTACAAAAAAACTAAAAAGAAAATATATATATATATTTATATATATCATCTTTTCCTAAAAAATAATAATTTAGTGCTTCTGCTTAAAAGCAGCAATCGAATTGATGCCTCCTGATACGCAACTATCAACAAAGTGGCAATCGTTGTGGTCGGTGATCAGTTCTTACCTCGAGATAATATTCTTTATAGGCGAAACAATCAGTTGACAAGAATTGCTTAAACTCATCGATGCTACGATGCCCTACAATATCCTGACGAATATAAATGACGCCCGGGACACTCAAATAGAAATCACAGACTGGGACACCAGGACACAAATGACGACGGGGACACAGGAAATATAAATGACGACCCGGACACAGGGACACAACTACAACGGGGACGCCGGGGGGCACAGGGGGATATATAAATGACGACGGCAACAAAGGAAATGGTCGATTAGCAATCACCATCAACAAAGCTCAAGGGCAATCAATAGAATCATGAGGTATAGATCTGAATACGGATTGTTTTCCCATGGACCATTATGCGTTGCATGTTCAAGAGTTGGTAAACCTGACAATCTATTTATATGCACAGACGATGGGACAGCAAAGAATGTTGTATATTCGCAAGTTTTACGTAGTTAAAAACACACACACATATATATATATATATATATATATATATATATATATATATATATATATATATATATATATATATATATATATATATATATATATATATATATATTCACAGGTGGGACATAGGGACACAACTAAAATGGCGCGTAACGATTTACGCGCGCGGGGGGGCTTGGGGAGCTATATATATATATATATATATATATATATATATATATATATATATATATATATATATATATATATATATATATATATATATATATATATATATATATATATATATATATATATATATATATATATATATATATATATATATATATATATATATATATATATATATATAAATATATAAATATATATAAATATATATATATATATATATATATATATATATATATATGTATATATATATATATATATTCACAGGTGGGACATAGGGACACAACTACAATGGCGCGTAACTAATATGGCGCGTAAAGACTTACGCGCGCGGGGGGCTTGGGGGGGGGGGCGTGAAGCGCCCCCACCAACTAGGTGTTGGGGTGGCGCGAAGCGCCACCCCAACAGCTAGTATATATATATATATATATATATATATATATATATATATATATATATAAATAAGTTGTTTGAGTGTCGACTGACGTCATGTTTGTCGACTGACCTCATTATAAGGATTGAGCATTATGCCGTCATGAAGTTGTTTGTCGACTGACGTCATGTTTGTTATGACGTCAAAGGCTTTGTATATGACGTCATTATAAGTATAAAAGAAGGCCTTTCAAAGAGAAATTTTTAATATATATCTTAAAATGACAGAATAAACAGCCGAGGAAGCTGCTCAAATAATTAATTCAAAGAGAAATTTTAGTATAAATCCTACAATGGCAGAAGAAACAGCCGAGGAAGCTGCTCAAAGAGTAAATGCGAAAAGGCTTGCGGCTAAAGAACGCAAAACCGCGCAGTTAGATTAAAATCAACCTGGACAGCGAGAGTCAAAACTGAAAATAATAGCGATGATGATTGGGTTTGGGATTTTGACTTGGATAAGGTCATCAATGCCTACCAGATTTTAGTTAAAAAAAACAAAGGTTCGGCGATATGTATTTCATAGTGACGAAAGACAAGTCAAGGTAAAACAAACCAAACAACTTGAAAGTGATACCGATGATAAAAAAAAAATGACGTTGAAAGGACTATCATTTCCCAGTTGCAACATCTTTTCCACAAAAATAATAATTTAGTGCTTCTGTTCAAAACAGCAATCGAATTGATGCCTACTGATACGCAACTATGAACGAAGTGGCAATTGTTATGGTCGGTGATCAGTTCTTACCTTGAGATAATATTCTTTATAGGCGAAACAATCAGTTGACAAGAATTGCTTAAACTCATTGATGCTACGATGCCCTACAATATCCTATTATTTTTTGGGATGGAGCCGACGGCTATCACTTGAATATTAAATTGATAAATCCAGCCACTAACAAAGAAAAGGATAAGAAATGCAGCGCAATGAAATATTATTTCTATCTTCTATATATATATATATATATATATATATCTATATATATAAAAATAAGTTGTCTGTGGATGGATGGATGGATGGATGTGTGGATGGATGTGTCAGGTGACGTCACCTGAAAAAACTGGATTAGGTGACGTCAAAACTGAAAAAACTAAAAAAAGGCAAAAACTACAAAAAAAACTAAAAACTAATAAAAAAAATAAAAAAGCTAAAAAACTAAAAAAACTATAAAGGTAAAAACCAATAAAAAACTAAAAAAAAAACTGAAAAAACTAAAAAAAGGCAAAAACTACAAAAAAAAACTAAAAACTAATAAAAAAAGTAAAAAAGCTAAAAAACTAAAAAAACTAAAAAAACTAAAAAAAGGTAAAAAACTAAAAAAAATAAAAAATAAAAAAAAACTAAAAAAAAGGAAAAAACTGAAAAATAAGCTAAAATAAAGGTAAAAACCAATAAAAAACTAAAAAAAAAGGAAAAAACTAATAAATGACGACACTCAAAGAGAAAGCGACCAGGACAAAAAACTAAAAAAAAAGGCAAAAACTACAAAAAAACTAAAAACTAATAAAAAAAATAAAAAAGCTAAAAAACTAAAAAAACTAAAAAAAGGTAAAAAACTAAAAAAACTAAAAACTAAAAAAAAACTAAAAAAGGTAAAAACTAAAAGAACTAAAAAAGAAAAAAATAAATGACGACACTCAAAGAGAAAGCGACCAGGACAAAAGGAATGTTCGATTAGCAATCAACAAAGCACCGGGACACAGGGAGTATAAATGACGACCAGGACACAAGTAAAAAAAAAAATTAACAAAACTAAAAAGAAGGTATATAGGTATATATAGGTATATATATATATATATATATATATATATATATATATATATATATATATATATATATATACATATATATATATGTATATATATATATATATATAAACTATATATATATATATATATATAGCGCCCTCCCAAGCCCCCCCGCGCGCGTAAGTCGTTACGTGCCATATTAGTTACGCGCCATTGTAGTTGTGTCCCTGTTTCCCACCTGTGAATAGAGACAGATATAAATATATGTTTTTAACTGTGTAAAACATGCGAATATACAACATTCTTCGCTGTCCCATTGTCTGTGCATATAAATAGATTGTCAGGTTTACTGACTCTTGAAAATGTAACATATAATTGTCCATGGGAAAAACAATCCGTATTCAGATCTATACTTCATTATCCTAATGATGTGTCCCTGTGTCCCGGTCATCATTTATATTCCCTGTGTCCCGGTCGTCATTTGTGTCCCGTTGTCCCAGTTTGTAATTTCTCTTTGATTGTCCCGGTCGTCATTTATATTCCCTGTGTCCCGGTGTCCCGGTCGTCATTTGTGTCCCGGTGTCCCGGTCTGTAATTTCTATTCGAACAATCCCTGTGTCCCGGTCGTCATTTATGTATCCCGCCTGTGCCCCCGGCGTCCCCGTTGTAGTTGTGTCCCTGTTTCCCGGTCGTGATTTGTGTCCGGGTGTCCCAGTTTGTAATTTCTCTTTGATTGTCCCGGTCGTCATTTATATTCCCTGTGTCCCGGTGTCCTGGCCGTCATTTGTGTCCTGGTGTCCCGGTCTGTAATTTCTATTCGAACAATCCATGTGTCCCGGTCGTCATTTATGTATCCCGCCTGTGCCCCCGTTGTAGTTGTGTCCCTGTGTCCCGGTCGTGATTTGTGTCCGGGTGTCCCAGTCTGTAATTTCTCTTTGAGGTTCCCGGTCGTCATCTATATTCCCTCTGTCTCGGTCGTCATTTGTGTCCCGGTCTGTAATATCTCTTTGAGTGTTTTTTCTTTTTATTTTTTTTTTATTTTTTTACCTTTTTTCTTTTTCAGTTTTCTTTTTCTTCTTTATTTTTCAGCGTCACTATGAAGTACATATCGCCGAACCCTTGTTTTTTTAACTTAAATCTGGTAGGCATTGATGACCTTATCCATGTCAAAATCCCAAACCCAATCATCATCGCTATCATTTTCAGTTTTGATACGTTTTGACTCTCGCTGTCCAGGTGGATTTTCATCTAACTGCGCGGTTTTGCGTTCTTTAGCCGCAAGCCTGTTTTCTTGCTGTTCTTGTGATTCCTCGGCACGCTTTCTTTTCTTACTTTCTCTATCAGTCGCAAGCCTGTTTTCATGCTGTTCTTGTGATTCCTCGGCACGCTATGCGAATATACTACATTCTTCGCTGTCCCATTGTCTGTGCATATAAATAGATTGTCAGGTTTACTGACTCTTGAAGGGAAAAACAATCCGTATTCAGATCTATACCTCATTATTCTAATGATGTGTCCCTGTGTCCCGGTCGTCATTTATATTCCCTGTGTCCCCGTCGTCATTTGTGTCCCGGTGTCCCGGTCTGTAATTTCTATTCGAACAGTCCCTGTGTCCCGGTCGTAATTTATATATCCCGCCTGTGCCCCCGGCGTCCCCGTTGTAGTTGTCTCCCTGTGTCCCGGTCGTCATTTATATTCCCTGTGTCCCGGTCGCGATTTGTGTCCGGGTGTCCCAGTCTGTAATTTCTCTTTGAGGTTCCCGGTCCTCATTTATATTCCCTCTGTCTTGGTCGTCATTTGTATCCCGGTCTATAATTTCTCTTTGAGTGTTTTTTCTTTTTAGTTTTTACCTTTTTTCAGTTTTCTTTTTCTTCTTTATTTTTCAGCGTCACTATGAAGTACATATCGCCGAACCTTTGTTCTTTTAACTTAAATCTAGTAGGCATTGATGACCTTATCCAAGTCAAAATCCCAAACCCAATCATCATCGCTATCATTTTCAGTTTTGATATGTTTTGACTCTCGCTGTCCAGGTGGATTTTCATCTAACTGCGCGGTTTTGCGTTCTTTAGCCGCAAGCCTGTTTTCTTGCTGTTCTTGTGATTCCTCGGCACGCTTTCTTTTCTTACTTTCTCTATCAGCCGCAAGCCTGTTTTCTTGCTGTTCTTGTGATTCCTCGGAACGCTTTCTTTTCTTACTTTCTCTATCAGCAGCAAGTTTTTTGGCATAGGCTCCTTGAGCAGCTTCCTCGGCTGTTGCCATTGTAGGTTCTTCAGTCATTTTACAATAAAACATTTTTCCGTGAACGAATGTCTTAAATATATTTAATGACGATCGTCATAACAATTTTGTCATCGTCATAACAAACATGACGACAACTAACTTCATGACGTCAGTCGACACACAAACATTACGTCACTCGACACACACACACACACGCACACAGACAACTTATTTATATATATATAGATAAGTTGTTTGTGTGGCGACTGACGTCATGTTTGTGTGTCGACTGACGTCATGCTTGTCGACTGACGTCATTATAAGGATTGAGCATTATGCCGTCATGAAGTTGTTTGTCGACTTACGTCATGTTTGTTATGACGTCAAAGGCTTTTTATATGACGTCATTATAAGTATATAAGAAGGCCTTTCAAAGAGAAATTTTTAATATAGAGCTTAAAATTACAGAAGAACCTACAATAGCAGAAGAAACAGCCGAGGAAGCTGCTCAAAGATCTAATGCCAAAAGAAACGGGCCAAGAAACGGAGATCAGCACCGCCGGCACGGACTGTAAAGTCTAATGCCGTATCCTTTACCTTACCTTTTTTTAATGCCAAAAGGCTTGCGGCTAATAGAGAAAGTAAGAAAAGAAAGCGTGCCGAGGAATCACAACAACAGCGCGAAAACAGGCTTGCGGCTAATAGAGAAAGTATGAAAAGAAAGCGTGCCGAGGAATCACAACATCAAAGAGAAATTTTTAATATAGATCTTAAAATGACAGAAGAACCTACAATGGCAGAAGAAACAGCCGAGGAAGCTGCTCAAACAGCTAATGCCAAAAGGATTGCGGCTAATAGAGAAAGCAAGAAAAGAAAGCGTGCCGAGGAATCACAACAACAGCGTGAAAAGAGGCTTGCGGCTAATAGAGAAAGTATGAAAAGAAAGCGTGCCGAGGAATCACAACAACAGCGTGAAAATAGGCTTGCGTCTCAAAGAGAAATCACCAAAAGAAAGCGTGTCGAGGAATCACAAGAGCAACCTGAAACAACCTGGACAGTGAGAGTCAAAACGTATCAAAAACATTTTAAACAAGTAAAACAAAGTGAAAACATTTTCAACATATGTTGTTTTCAGTAAAGTGCAAATTGTGTTCTGGACTTGAAAAGGAGTGGGGGTTATCAGCTCTAATCATGTTAATTTTTGCTTGTTTGTGAGTTTGACTTGGTTATTTATTATATAGTTTAAATAAGCAAAATACGTTCAAAATGTTTTATCTTTTTAAACTTATATAAATTCATATTTATTAGAACTTTAAGGAATATATATCAGTATATGTATAGTGTACTGACAATCCACTGCCATCTTTTTCAGTAAAGTGCAAATTATATTCTGATTTTGAGAAGGTATGGAGGTTGTCAAAGACATAATTTTCAGATCTTAATTGCAGAGAACAAAATGGCTATTTCAAAATTTTGGTTAGAAATGTCTTGGGAATTGATGGGTGGGAGAGACTTGTTGCCCTTCAATCAATATTGACTAATAAAAAAGGCACTATTCCTTTCAATTTCCAATCGAATGAGCCTTTTTTTGAAGTTTCTATGACAGCAATGACAGCGAATGGCCATCTCAGAATTTCTATCAGATGCATTACGGGAAAAGACGAGGTTTGGAGGGGTGGAGTTTATCATAGTCCGATCCCTCTAAATCTTAAAAAGGGCACTAGAACTTTTGATTACCAATCCAACGAGTCCCCTCCGAAGTTCATAGTTAATTTTGAATTAAAATCAAGTGGTTGTGGGCATCAAGCCATGGCTAATTGTAGGAAAAGCCAAGACAGATGGTCGGAGTGATTAAGAGGCAAATCTGGCATAAGCTCTTTTTAGCTTTGTATAAAAATGGTGTCAGTTCATTTGTTGATAGATAAGTCTATCAATCATCTATTCATACGTCATTCCTAGGACAGAACTAAGGTAGATAGTCATAGAACAAAGGGATGAAAGATTGATTGATTTTGGGTTGACGTGTGAAGGACAATGTCCACTGGACTTGCAAAATCTGGGGCTGAATTTGCTTGGACTCACAGGCGAACAAGTGAAACCAAGCCTAATATGCTTGGCTGCTTGTAGTCTAAAGGTGGAATACCGTTTCATAGGATTGACATAATTACCAACAGGTCCCCTGGATTCGCAGGCGAAAGGTGAAACCTACAGTTTTCCAAGTGATCGGCTAAATGCAACAGGTAAACGGCGGGACTATGTATGACTCTCTTATTGGACAAATAATTGTTTGTTAGCTGTTAGGAAGGTACACCGGCCTAAAGTCTCAGGCAGGTTGACCAAGAACTTAAAATTGACATAGGACCGTTAGATTGCCTGCATGAAAGGCAAACCATTTTTCTCAGTTGAATCCATATAAAACCCTACTTTGTTTTTCTCCATCTTTGGTTTGGTTCAAACTTGACAACTTAAATGTGGGAAGGCCCCAGGTCCAAAGGGTTTGTTACCAGATTACCGTTTGTATGGTACTATAAAACTACTAAAGCATCTTACCTTATTATATCAGTACTAGCTGTTGGGGTGGCGCCACCCCAACACCTAGTTGGTGGGGGTGTTTCGCGCCCCCCCCCCCCCAAGCCCCCCGCACCCGTAAGTCGTTACGCGCCATATTAGTTACGCGCCATTGTAGTTGTGTCCCTGTGCCCATAATGTGAAAAATATATATATATATATCTTCTATATATATAAAAATAAGTTGTCTGTCTGTGGATGGATGGATGGATGTGTCAGGTGACGTCACCTGAAAAAACTGGATTAGGTGACGTCAAAACTGAAAAAACTAAAAAAAGGCAAAAACTACAAAAAAACTAAAAACTAATAAAAAAAATAAAAAAGCTAAAAAACTAAAAAAACTATAAAGGTAAAAACCAATAAAAAACTAAAAAAAAAACTGAAAAAACTAAAAAAAGGCAAAAACTACAAAAAAAAACTAAAAACTAATAAAAAAAGTAAAAAAGCTAAAAAACTAAAAAAACTAAAAAAACTAAAAAAGGTAAAAAACTAAAAAAAATAAAAAATAAAAAAAAACTAAAAAAAAAGGAAAAAACTGAAAAATAAGCTAAAATAAAGGTAAAAACCAATAAAAAACTAAAAAAAAAAGGAAAAAACTAATAAATGACGACACTCAAAGAGAAAGCGACCAGGACAAAAGGAATGTTCGATTAGCAATCAACAAAGCACCGGGACACAGGGAGTATAAATGACGACCAGGACATAAGTAAAAAAAAAAAAACTATCTATATATATAAAAATAAGTTGTCTGTGGATCTGTGGATCGTGGATCAGGTGACGTCACCTGAAAAAACTGGATCAGGTGACGTCAAAACTGAAAAAACTAAAAAAAGGCAAAAACTACAAAAAAAACTAAAAACTAATAAAAAAAATAAAAAAGCTAAAAAACTAAAAAAACTAAAAAAAGGCAAAAACTACAAAAAAAAACTAAAAACTAATAAAAAAGCTAAAAAACTAAAAAAACTAAAAAAAAGGCAAAAACTACAAAAAAACTAAAAACTAATAAAAAAAATAAAAAAGCTAAAAAACTAAAAAAACTAAAAAAACTAAAAAAAGGTAAAAAACTAAAAAAACTAAAAACTAAAAAAAAACTAAAAAAGGTAAAAACTAAAAGAACTAAAAAAGAAAAAAATAAATGACGACACTCAAAGAGAAAGCGACCAGGACAAAAGGAATGTTCGATTAGCAATCAACAAAGCACCGGGACACAGGGAGTATAAATGACGACCAGGACACAAGTAAAAAAAAAAAATTAACAAAACTAAAAAGAAGGTAAAAACTACAAAAAAAACTAAAAAGAAAAAAAAACTAAAAACTAATAAAAAAACTAAAAAATCTAAAAATCTAAATAAACTAAAAAAGAAAAAAAAAAGGAAAAAAATAAAGGAGAAAAACAAAACTAAAAAACGAATGTATATACAGACCGGTACACCGGGATACAAATGACGACCGGGACACAGGGAATATAAATAACGACCGGGACACAGGGACACAACTACAACGGGGACACCGGGGGAAACAGGGGGATATAAATGACGACCGGGACAAAAAAACTAAAAAGAAATAAAAACTAAAAACTAATAAAAAAAACTAAAAAATCTAAAAATCTAAATAAGCTAAAAAAGAAAAAAAAAGGAAAAAAATAAAGGAGAAAAACAAAACTAAAAAACGAATGTATATACAGACCGGGACACCGGGATACAAATGATGACCGGGACCCGGGACACAGGGAATATAAATGACGACCGGGACACAGGGACACAACTACAACGGGGACACCGGGGGAAACAGGGGGATGTAAATGACGACCGGGACACCGGGACAGGGAATGGTCGATTAGCAATCACCATCAACAAAGCTCAAGGGCAATCATTAGAATCATGAGGTATAGATCTGAATACAGATTGTTTTCCCATGGACCATTATATGTTGCATGTTCAAGAGTCGGTAAACCTGACAATCTATTTATATGCAAAGACAATGGGACAGCAAAGAATGTTGTATATTCGCAAGTTTTACGTAGTTAAAACCATATATATATATATATATCTATATTCACAGGTGGGACATAGGGACACAACTACAATGGCGCGTAACTATTATGGCGCGTAACGACTTACGCGCGCGGGGGGGCTTGGGGGGGGCGCGAAGCGCCCCCACCAACTAGGTGTTGGGGTGGCGCGAAGCGCCACCCCAACAGCTAGTATATATATATATATATATATATATATATATATATATATATATATATATCTATATATATAAAAATAAGTTGTCTGTCTGTGGATGGATGGATGGATGTGTCAGGTGACGTCACCTGAAAAAACTGGATTAGGTGACGTCAAAACTAAAAAAAAACTAAAAAAAGGCAAAAACTACAAAAAAAACTAAAAACTAATAAAAAAAATAAAAAAGCTAAAAAACTAAAAAAACTATAAAGGTAAAAACCAATAAAAAACTAAAAAAAAAACTGAAAAAACTAAAAAAAGGCAAAAACTACAAAAAAAAACTAAAAACTAATAAAAAAAGTAAAAAAGCTAAAAAACTAAAAAAACTAAAAAAACTAAAAAAAGGTAAAAAACTAAAAAAAATAAAAAATAAAAAAAAACTAAAAAAAAGGAAAAAACTGAAAAATAAGCTAAAATAAAGGTAAAAACCAATAAAAAACTAAAAAAAAAGGAAAAAACTAATAAATGACGACACTCAAAGAGAAAGCGACCAGGACAAAAGGAATGTTCGATTAGCAATCAACAAAGCACCGGGACACAGGGAGTATAAATGACGACCAGGACATAAGTAAAAAAAAAAAAACTATATAAAAATAAGTTGTCTGTGGATCTGTGGATCGTGGATCAGGTGACGTCACCTGAAAAAACTGGATCAGGTGACGTCAAAACTGAAAAAACTAAAAAAAGGCAAAAACTACAAAAAAAACTAAAAACTAATAAAAAAGCTAAAAAACTAAAAAAACTAAAAAAAAGGCAAAAACTACAAAAAAACTAAAAACTAATAAAAAAAATAAAAAAGCTAAAAAACTAAAAAAACTAAAAAAAGGTAAAAAACTAAAAAAACTAAAAACTAAAAAAAAACTAAAAAAGGTAAAAACTAAAAGAACTAAAAAAGAAAAAAATAAATGACGACACTCAAAGAGAAAGCGACCAGGACACAAGGAATGTTCGATTAGCAATCAACAAAGCACCGGGACACAGGGAGTATAAATGACGACCAAGACACAAGTAAAAAAAAAAATTAACAAAACTAAAAAGAAGGTAAAAACTACAAAAAAACTAAAAAGAAAAAAAAACTAAAAACTAATAAAAAAACTAAAAAATCTAAAAATCTAAATAAACTAAAAAAGAAAAAAAAAGGAAAAAAATAAAGGAGAAAAACAAAACTAAAAAACGAATGTATATACAGACCGGTACACCGGGATACAAATGACGACCGGGACACAGGGAATATAAATAACGACCGGGACACAGGGACACAACTACAACGAGGACACCGGGGGAAACAGGGGGATATAAATGACGACCGGGACAAAAAAACTAAAAAGAAATAAAAACTAAAAACTAATAAAAAAAACTAAAAAATCTAAAAATCTAAATAAGCTAAAAAAGAAAAAAAAAGGAAAAAAATAAAGGAGAAAAACAAAACTAAAAAACGAATGTATATACAGACCGGGACACCGGGATACAAATGATGACCGGGACCCGGGACACAGGGAATATAAATGACGACCGGGACACAGGGACACAACTACAACGGGGACACCGGGGGAAACAGGGGGATAACCTGACAATCTATTTATATGCAAAGACAATGGGACAGCAAAGAATGTTGTATATTCGCAAGTTTTACGTAGTTAAAACCATATATATATATATATCTATATTCACAGGTGGGACATAGGGACACAACTACAATGGCGCGTAACTATTATGGCGCGTAACGACTTACGCGCGCGGGGGGGCTTGGGGGGGGCGCGAAGCGCCCCCACCAACTAGGTGTTGGGGTGGCGCGAAGCGCCACCCCAACAGCTAGTATATATATATATTTAACTACGTAAAACTTGCGAATATACAACATTCTTTGCTGTCCAATTGTCTGTCCATATAAATAGATTGTTAGGCTTACCTACTCTTGAACATGCAACATAATAATTGTCCATGGGAAAACAATCCGTATTCAGATCTATACCGCATTTTTCTAACGATTACCCTTGAGCTTTGTTGATGGTGATTGCTAATCGAACATTCCCTGTGTCCCCGTCGTCATTTATATATCCCCCTGTGCCCCCGGCGTCCCCATTGTAGTTGTGTCCCTGTGTCCTGGTCGTCATTTATTTTCCCTGTGTCCCGGTCGTCATTTGTGTCCCGGTATCCCAGTGTGTAATATCTCTTTGAGTGTCCCGGTCGTCATTTATATTCCCTCTGTCCCGGTCTGTAATTTCTCTTTGAATGTCCCGGTCGTCATTTATATTTCCTGTGTCCCGGTCGCCATTTGTGTCCCGGTGTCCCGGTCTGTAGTGTCATCTTATAATGACGTCATATACAAAGCCTTATATACTTATAATGACGTCAAATGCAAACCCACAAACAAACAAACATGCATATATACAACTTAATTTTATATATATAGATACATACAGTTTCCTTTTTAGTTTTTTTTTCTTTTTTAGTTTTTTCTTTTCTTAGTTTTTTTTTCTTTTTAGTTTTTTCTTTTTTTTTTGTTTCTTCTTTTTATTGATTTGTTCTCTTCAATTTGTCAATGTTCATTCTAACATTCACACTTAGAAAAATCTTTACGTGCCAAGCATGCTAAAGCTCCAACAATTTATAATAAACCTCAAAATTTTGGGTGTCTGTTTTAAGGTTTTCGAATTACTTTAATCTATTGTCAAAATATATTGAAATATTTGTGCAATTCCCAGTTTTTTTTCAGTTTTTTAGCTTTTTTTAGTTTTAATTCTTTTTAGTTTTTTACCTTTTTTTATCTTTTTTTTTATGTTTTTTCTTTTATGTTTTTTCTTTTTTTAATTTTTTTAGTTTTTTTCTTTTTAGTTTTTTTTTAGTTTTTTACCATTTTTCTTTTTTCAGTTTTCTTTTTCTTCTTTATTTTTCAGCGTCACTATGAAATACATATCGCCGAACCTTCGTTTTTTTAACTAAATTCTGGTAGGCATTGATGACCTTATCCAAGTCAAAATCCCAAACCCGATCATCATCGCTATCATTTTCAGTTTTGATACATTTTGACTCTCGCTGTCCAGGTGGATTTTCATCTAACTGCGCGGTTTTGCGTTCTTTAGCCGCAAGCCTTTTGGCATTAACCCTTTGAGCAGATTCCTCGGCTGTTTCTTCTGCCATTGTAGGATTTATACTAAAATTTCTCTTTGAATTAACTATTTGAGCAGCTTCCTCGGCTGTTTCTTCTGTCATTTTTAAGATCTATACTAAAAATTCCTCTTTACGTGCCAAGCTTGCTAAAGCTCAATAATTTATAATAAACCTCAAAATTTTAAGTATCTGTTTAAAGGTTTTCGAATTACTTTAATCTATTGTCAAAATATTTCGAAATATTTATGCAATTCCCAGTTTTTACATTTTAGTTTGTTTTCTTTTTCTTCTTTATTTTTCATAATCTGGCGTAACAGACATAGTGTAACAGACATAACACACAAACACAAGTCGTGTAGGGGTTCAAATGCACACTCAATATTTCTAGAAATATTGGAATACCATCGTAACTTTAAAAAACAATTTTTTGTCTGCGGAGTTGATATTCCAAAAGCGTTTGATAGTGTGTTGCATAACCACGCTTTTTTATCATTGTTGCGTTGTGGAGTAAACCCATTTATAAGCCAGTGTTTGACAGGTTGGTAAGGTAATTCTTCTGTTAGAATCTTCTTGGGAGGGCAACTTTCCAAGTTTCTTTACATCGTGGATTAAAACAAAGGTCAGGATCTTAGCCCCGTCATATCTAATAACGCAATTAGAACAGCCACACGGCACCTACCCCCATATGTGATCGACGGGATCGACATTAACCACTTGTCGTATGCTGATGATATTTTATTATTTTCAGACGATTTAATATTAATGCAGAATTCAACTAATATATTACATTCACATCTACGGGATATAGGATTAGAGATTAAACCTACTAAAACAAAATTCCCCGTGGCAAACAATAATAGTGATTTCCAGCACCATTCAATTAGGGTGGGATCACTAAATATTTTTAATAAAGTTTCTATTAAATACAATTGTTTGCCTTTGGCCCGCGCGAGTGCCTGCAAAGCTACGCGGGAGTTGCTTTAATATTTGTACTGGGAAAACACAGGGAAACTTATGGCCTGCTAGTCAGGGTGTTTTTAAGTTCCAATACTTCTCTGTGTACATTCATGTATGTATATAGGGCATAAATAAATTGTTATTATTATTAAATGATATGACCAAAAAAAATTAAAAAGCTTAAAGCCCGGCTGGAACGAAACAAAATGATTATGTTTAGAATTTAAAAGATTTTTCGGTATATATATGACTGTTCATATTATTGACTTACCAATAAAGTGAACATACCACTCAATACCTTTTCTTATGATCTTTACGAATAAAATAATCGCTTTTATCGTAAAACTTATATATGAGCACTTTTTTAGCTCTTAAAAATGACGAATTTTCAGTTAGAGTATGAGTTATCAGTCGTTTTCCTACAAAATAATACTATGTTTTCTCAAACGTTTTCGACAAAATAATTCTACATTTTTCACCAAAATTATTTATAATAAGGTTAGTTTAGGTTAGGTCAAAAAGTGCTTAAATTTGAATTTGCGATAGAAGGGATTATTAGATTCGTAAAGAGCATAAAAAAGGCATCGAGTGGTATGTTCACTTTACTGGTAAGACAGTAATTTGAACAATTCTTATATCTTACCGCCTTTTCTTTGTCGTCCGGATATGCACTTTTGGGGTTCCTCTCTTTTAGTATTTATCCTTGTATTTCGCAAATTCGTACTTCATAACAACTGTCCAGCAAATTTAAGAATGAACAAGTTGCGACATCTCTTCCTATTGGCTATAACTGATATTACATCATAAATTTTTGAACAAAACTATCTGTCGTTCGCAAATTACATCATTCCAGAATTGTTTCTCTTGTGGTGAACTTCAGAGAATTTCATGTGCAAAAGAAACGCGTTTCTAGTCAGGTAAAAATTTATGTATGGTCTTGTTAATGTGAAAAATATAGTAGTCCAAGTCTTATTACATATGTAGTTGAATATAAAAGGTACTTAAGAGGGATGTATCTATTTACGCTGAATAGGGGAACTTCCGTATTCACCCAAATTTCTGGCTTATAGTAGATTTGACTGCGGCAAATCTTAGGTTGATAAAAATCCAAGTTGACTCGCAATTGAAAGCCCATGAATCCTCGCTGCAATATACCTAATCTATTCTAGTAATAGAATAGGGGTTCAATGGCATTGTGTATAACTTGAATTTATTCTCTCTTAGAGCCTAGCAAGTTATAATGACAGGTTCACTTCGTTTCTTGATCTTATTTTGTTATCAATATATTTAGTTTCTATCTTTTCTTCCGAGATGCGCTGTATTTTATTGATGTATTTTTTTTCTGAATTTTGGATTCATAAGAAAAACAGTAAACGGGTTTAAAAAAAACTGGTAGTTTCTTATAATTTTAATGTTTTAATAACAGCATAATAATTTAACTATAGTAAGATAAAAATCCGTCTCTTATTTCCATTGCACATTTTTGCTGTTTTGCAAAGTTTGTACTGTGTAGTATTGAGCTCTTTGCGTGGATCTTAGAATCGTGGATAATTTTTTTTTCATGAGAGAAACGTTCTTCTGATATATAAAGAAGAGCCGTTAAGTTTTAGCTTCAATAAGTTTTAGCCCTAACTATTAAAAATAGCTTTGTATAACAAGCGAGATCAACTTGAGAATTAGAAAATTGAGGGAAAGCGGATGTTCAGAACATGCAAGGGCAAAAAAACCCCTTCTATATTGCTATTTTTATGCTCATTTATAGTTTTTTTCCGTATTTTTGAAGATTTACCCAGCCCTTAGTCTCGTATAGCCCTAGGCAATGTAAAAAAGACTATCATAATAATTGACGAAAATAGTTCAAAACAAATAAAGAGAAAAAACATAGAAATATAGTTCATTGAATCTTGCTGCTTATAATAAAGTAAGTTTCCATAATCTTCATTAATATTTTATAAGCCTAGGGCTAAATGTGGGGGCTGGGGATTGATTGTCAAAAATACAAAGAAACGTAAAATGAACATAAAATTAGTCTATCTAAGAAATGTCTTGTTCTAACATTTCTCCTTTTGGAGAGCAGCTCTCCTAGACTTTCAATCGAAAATTGACCCATTTTTGTCTTCCAACCCCTTATGTTGTTTACCCTTGCAATTCGCGAAATTGCGTAATTTCATAACATGTATCCAGCAGGTAATGAAGAAACTTGCTTCACGAAATAATCGCTAATGAATTGATCAATTCGTAAACACTTTCTTTTGCCATAAACTTCATAGAATTTCATGAACAAAAGAAAGCAGAATGTAGAATTTAAGCACACGTTATAAATCGCGCAAGGTTTCATTCTGTTCGTGAGTTATTTTTAAAGTCGGGCTTCTATGTTGTTTCAGAATTGTTTATTCTATTTAATTCTCTGTGGAAACGGAAACATC
The DNA here is from genome assembly GCF_032884065.1 of Artemia franciscana. NCBI lineage: Eukaryota > Metazoa > Arthropoda > Branchiopoda > Anostraca > Artemiidae > Artemia > Artemia franciscana. The sequence continues at coordinate 20,968,403 of NC_088868.1, forward strand.
CAACTGTAATTTTATTATAGTTCGAAAATTGCCAATAACCAAAATTTTGGTTTTTATGACTACCTATGAACTATTGCTTGAGAGCTTTCATAGACGAGCTTGGACACTGCTACATCAAAAAACTCTAAACGACAATTTATGAATAAGATGATATGAAGTTTTGCGAAGGATTTCCGAATGCACAATTCTTTTAGAAAAGTAATGTAATTTTCCGTCTCGATTTTTAAAGCAAAAGAATAAAAGAAGTTTCATTTAAAATCTCAGTTAAGAATAAGCTAAGCTTGCAATAACAGCAACGATCATTCTTTTATCTTCTGGTGGGTATTGGCGTAGGCAGTATCCTGTCTATGGAGGAGCCGATTTTGTCATAAAAGGGGAGAGCTGAAGTTCCATCAACAGTTCACAAAACCTCACATCACCAGCAAGTTCTATCTTACTTTTTGAAATCTTTATTCACCGAAAACCATAAATCATCAGTTAGTATTCAGCGTTAATCTTCTTGGATTACTATACATTTATTTTATTGCAATACTATAATATAATAAACCCACTATCCTACTTCCAACTTCCAGAAAACATTATTACCATAAAAGTGATTTGACGCAAATCACGTTACAGATAACAGCTTCTTGTTCTAAGAATTCTATTCAAAAGTTTAAAAGTTGAGCGATATCAAATATTAATATTGATTTAACTATATATAGGACCAATATAGAAACGTAAATATCGATATCCAAAACGATATTTGGAAATTCCTGTTTATTCCAGCTTTTTCCACCATCTATCAGTGAACTTCCGACAGAAAAATTCCAACATACGAAAAGTTTTCGTTAATCTAATGTAAACTTGAAGTTCCAGGGGGCAGCTGCCCCTGCTCCCCCAGTCCTTTCCTTTTTTTATTTAAAATATACTTATTTATATCCTATCTTTGTATACCTTTCACTTTTGTATACCTTTCACTTTTGTATACCTTTCACTTTTTTATACCCTTTTATGCTCGGACGAAAAGATCATGGTTTCTTGTGACGGAAGACAAAATTATTTCAACTTAGTTAAGCTTCCTATATTTCAGGAAATACAGTATCGAATCCAACTCCGACGGTGAACCTTTTTGGATAACTAATCACAACTCTTGACTCCCTCCGCCCTGAAAACGGATTGCTGTTACAATTGTATAAACATAACTAAGGACAATCAAAATGGGTCCGAATACTGCAGTAAGATCTGAAGGAACTCCATTTTACGCCAAGCTGCTAACAGCTGGCGCGGCTGGATGCATCGCAGATTTTGCAACATTCCCCTTCGATACTGCCAAAGTCCGTTTGCAGGTAAGATTTGAACGATTTTTTTTATCGATAAACAAGATCATAATAGAAAAAATACATTTTTTTTTTCATTAGTTGCAACTGATGCACATGTGGTCGCGTGGGGCAGAGTTAATTAGCATAATAATGATAGAGGACTGCAAGAAAGCCTACTGAAGCCTCCTCGCACCTTAAGAGCGAATATGTGTGCTAAAATTATCAGTAAAAGTAACCGTTGTTGTAAAATTTTAAGCGAATACACTTCCCTGTGGAAGGTACGTAAGGCTTGGGAGTTTCATGCACTAGAAAAACCTATCACTCATGTCTAGTTAGCTATAGGTATCTGCCAGATAAGTTTCAATCTGGTCTCAAGACCTTCGTGCAAGTTTTAGAGAAGAGAGGTACGCGTCTTAAAACTCGCTCCCATATCCTATTGACCCACGTTTCCCCCAAAGTAAAAAAAGGAAATAATGGCGGGGGAAAGTAAACCCAATGAATTATTTCTTAAGAACTCTTTACAGAGGATCTCAAGGAATTAATTTCATAAAAACTCCTTGAAGAGGATATCAAGAAATAATTTTTTAAAACTCTGAGAGGAGAGGAACTTCGGAAAGTATTTCAATGCAGTTATGTTTTTACCAAATTCTCCAACTGAGGCTCATTTTTGCAGTCTTTTAAGAGTTAACGAAGGGGAGTGAACACTGACAAGAATGTAAAAACGCAAACTACACGGAAAAATAAAAATTAAAAGGGAAAACCGAGATCTTTGAAAAGGTGTAGACTTGAAGTCGTCTTCTTTCCTTGTTATTTGCCAGGCTAGAGTAAAATTTATGTTGGGGTTTCAATGTTGTTTTTTTTTCGTTTGTTTTTGTAGGAAAACATTGTTTCAAATTACTCTTGTGGTTATATTGAAAATTTGTTCCAAACCTGGGTACAAGTCCAATATATATTATCTGTTTGTTTAATAATTAAACTATCCTAACTAAATATTTTTGTTCTTTGCAGGTTCAGGGAGAAAATGTTGCACCTCGTGCAAAGGCTGTCCATACACCCTACAAAGTGTCTCTGATCTCTGCCGGTCTTGCTCCGCCAAAGACGGTTCAGGTGACTCCGCGAGGTCCCGGGCCACGATACAGGGGAACTGTGGGCACCATTATGACCATTGCTAGAGAAGAAGGTCCAAAGTAAGTTTTATTGACCTTATTAAATTAAGCTCAAAAGAGACTAAATCCCTAAAATTACAAGTCAAAATATTTTCAGGTGTGCCAAGTTACAAAAATAAACAGAAGAAGTTTTTAATCTAGATCCTTTATAGCTTGTAATCTGAATCCGTTGTTCAGATTAAAGGATTCCCTTTTGATAATGCATATAATTACTTTCTGTATCAGAAACTAATTTGTAATTAGAAATTAATATATGCTAGTCACAAGATTAAACCATTGAATCTAGAGAAAAAAATGTAATAGGGTTAGTATGAGAATAAATTCTTCCATTAGACGTCTGTATATAGAGTTGATATTTAAATTTGGATTGAGGTGTACTTATTTTTTTCAGGAGTTTATACAATGGCCTAACAGCAGGGCTTCAACGTCAAGCGGCATTTGCATCAATTCGTATTGGCTGTTATGATACTATCAAAACTCTCTACCAATCTTCATTTCAAGGTAATTTCTTTAATATCCTCGCATAGTAGTCAGGCTATTTCTTTTTTCTGATCATAAGAAAACCAGTGGCATGTATAGCCTAAATTTAGGATGTCTTAGAATAGCTTGCTCTGAAGTTTACCATAAATATTTTTCACATTTACAAAACGTTAACTCACAGGTTAGTTTAATAAGTTAATCTAAGAAGAAGCAATTACTTACTTTGATGATTGACTAAATGAAAAATATTGAAATTATTATTTAGTGTCACTACTAGAGATATGTAGTTTTGAAACCTCCGTAAGATAATTGAAGGCTGTACAGTGTTCTGTTCCAAGGACAATCTAAATTTTCAGTAGTTAAACAAATAAAAGCCAAGAGATCATATAGCAATGGTGACGATATCGGAACCTAGAGTTAGACTCGGTACTAGTTATCGATTTTGCTGTTCTTTGTTCAAGTAAGGTCGAGTTTGTAGGTTGGTCTTGTAGCCTACATTTTGAGGTGGGGGAGGAGGTTCAAATTAAGGGCCAAACCAAAAATTTCAAACAGCAAATGTGAAAGTAGCCCGATCCGCATTGAAAATGGGGCATCTAAGGCACGGGATCTTTCTATATATCAAGTTTCATTAAGATCCGATCACCCATTCATAAGATAAATATACCTCAATTTTAACAATTTCCTCTCCCTCCAGCCCCCAGATGGTCGAATCGGGCAAACGACTGTTCTCAAGACAATTTGTGCAGGTCCCTGATACGCCTACCATTTTTCATCGTCCTAGCACGTTCAGAAGCACCGAACTCGCCAAAGCACTGGAAATCCCCCCTAACTCCCCCAAAGAGAGTGGATCCGGTCCAGTTATGTCAATCCCGTATCTAGGACTTGCGCTTATTCTTCCCACCAAGTTTCATTCCGATCTCTCCACTCTAAGCGTTTTCCAAGATTTATGGTTCCCCCATCAACTTCCCCCAATGTTACCAGATCTGGTCGAGATTTAAAATAAGAGTTCTGAGACATGAGATCTTTTAAAATATCAAATTTCATTAAGATCTGAGCACCCATTCATAAGTTAAAAATGCCTTATTTTTTTCTAATTTTCTGAATTAACCGTCCCTCCTCCCCATCCTCCCACAACCCCTAGGTGGTCAAATCGCGGAAGCAACTTCCTAATTAAATCTGGTCCGGTCCCTGAAACGCCCACCAACTTTCCTCATCCTAGCTTACCTGGAAGTGCCCGAACTAGTAAAACCGGGACCGACAGACTGACATACAGAAATTGCGGTCGATGTATGGCACTTGACCGACAGGAGGGTGCCATAAAATGGGGAACGCTAAATGTTTTATTCGGGTTACGAGCTTGTGTATGTGACTAGTAAAAATCAAAGAAGAGTTTCAGTAAATCATTTTGTCTATCACTGATTCAATTATTAATTTCAGGTGATGCCAGCTCATCTGATGGTGCTAGCATTCCTATAAGAGTATGCGCTGGTATGTCTACTGGCGCATTGGCAGTATTGGTTGCTCAGCCAACGGAAGTTGTCAAAGTCCGCTTTCAGGCAGCGGCTCGAAGTGGAGGTGCCAAATATTCTTCTACCCTTGGTGCATACAAGTGTATTGCCAAGAATGAAGGATTCCAAGGACTTTGGAGAGGTAGGCTACCCTTATTACTATACTTATTTGACACAAAGGAATTGACTAAATTGGGATCTCCTACGCCTAAAGCTAGAAATGGGAATGTTTAGACCTAGAATTTCTTGAAACTATAATCAGAGTAAACATTGAAACACTAATAGCAAGCTTGGAATTCACAAATAGTTCTAAATCCTAGTGTTTTAAGATTTTTGACTAGAATTGCATGAGAGTATTGCTGATTGATCACTTATCTTATTGGCAGTATTGTTTTTTGTTTATGGGTCATTCCCACCACCCTGACAAAAATATTAGCTACAACTTTACTAACAATTTCTTTCCACGAGTGAATTGGATATTGTTGCTAAAAAATTAAAAATCAACTGATTCAAAAAATTTGTTTGAAATTGTTTATAAATTTTAAGCTAAATAGACCACAATTAATAAAAAAAGAGGTTAAAATACAAATTTTTCAAAAAGGGAATGTTGCCTCTTAAATCATTTTGTGAGCCCCTAGTGTCCACTGACCGTCACAGGAACTCACAAACGAGTGAGTGTGGGAACTCACTCGTTTGTGAGTTCCCACAGGGGGCTAGCTATCATTGAGAGCTGCAGAAAATATGGGGTTCAGTAGTAGTTTTGACTGAAAAGACGTAAGAAATTTTACATCCCTTCTGTTGGTAAGTTTGTCAATCAAAGCAGTTGACACTTCATTGAAACTGAATATCAGGGCGGGTAAACTAAAGTGCAACTACTCTATACATTATGAAGCAGGTCTTAAGAATCTTTTTTTTAACGTATTTCCTTCTCAACCGCCTTAATTCTGTAATTGCAAAAAAATGTAAGGAGGGGGGCAATTTTTTCCTCATCAAAATACCAAATAAAAGTGCATTTTTGAAATCAAGTAATGGGGCGATATCCAGGAGGCACAACAAAAAAGCGTAATACCATGCAATACTCTGGATTTTAGGTTCTTATATCTCTGTAGGTCTGAATTCCTTTGGCACTGGCCTATGGGGTAGTTTAGACCAAGCATCAAAAAATGCTTAATCTAGCTTTAAACGCAAAATTAACATACCATAGTCTAATTCAGATATTGAAAACAGTCGAACTTGTTTTTTACTATCAAGCTTTAGATCTGCCAACAAGAGCAAAATTTTCCCTGGTTGATGTTACGCTGAGCTTGTGTAAGAAGTATATGACCTGTTTCCTTGATGATAAGACTTCAAAGGCGGTATATTTATATAAATATTAATGAGGAAGCGCAATGGACCACTATTTTTGCGTTTTTACATTAAAAACGAGCTGGGATTAATTAAAAAAAAAGTATCTGGTCATAAGAGCGAGCCTGAAGCTTAAAACGAGCAACAGTATTAAGGTTACTTAATGAATTGTAATTTTTTCTCCAAATTATCAGGGGGCGACTATCCCTCGTTGCCCTCCCCCCAAACGACACCACTGGTTCAAAGAATAACATTTACTACGGAAGGAAAGCCAATTTAATCGTACTAATTTTGGCCTTAAACATACTTTGAATATTTTGTTATTTTCAGGAACTTTCCCTAATGTCGCTCGCAATTCTATCGTCAGTGTTGCCGAAATTGTGTGCTACGATGTTTTCAAGGACTTAATAATTCGAAATCGAATCCTTGATAATGGTATACCGTGCCACTTTTCTGCAGCCGTGATGGCAGGTTTCAGCGCTACTGTAGTCGCTTCGCCTGTTGACGTAGTCAAGACAAGATTTATGAATTCCACTGGAAAGTACAAAAATGCTATTGATTGTGCTGTGAAAACGGCGGTGAAGGAGGGACCAACCGCTTTTTACAAAGGGTAAGTGCTGTTTTTGTTAAACTTTTCACTCTAAAAGTCAGCAACCATTGGATAAGAATTTTTACTTTTCTGGCCATTCAGTGTTTATTGGCTATTCTATTCTTTTTTTTAAGGCTTGTCTTCCCTATAAAAAAAATGCAATTCTGCAGCAAGTTTAAAGCTGCATTTTATGCAGCTTGTATTTATACCATTGTATTTACCCCATATTTATACCAGGATAACATTTATATTATTGAATTTATTAGTTTTTGATGTGTCCATTAACCGGGTCAGTATTATGATATTATTTACTTTTACTTAGAAAATGATCTACTTGCAGGAAAAATTGTTGTTTTTTTGCTGCATATTCTCCCCTTATTTTCAACATATATGTCTAAAAAACGAAACAAATTTCAAAAATATAAGTAGTTATGGGTAAAGCTTAATTTCAGCTGCCGGATGACGGGAACATTTTGGTTTCAGATTAAAACATTAAAACGATAGGTTTACGAAAAAAAAAACTAATAGCTTTCACTTGGTACACAATCCTTAATCCAATTTAAATGAAACGCTCTTGGTTTTATAGGTTTCTTGGTGTTTGTGCCCAAGAGGCTTCGGAATGAGTTGGAGGCAAACTGATAGTTTTATGTCACTTGGACCACAAATACAAACTTCTATTTAAAGGGAAGGAAATATTTGTTAAGCAAATCAACAAAATATCTAGAGGGATTGCAGGGGTATTTTGAATCGGAGTATGCTGTCGAAATTGGGTAAAAACTTCTTAAAAAACCTGCCTTTCCGTAATTCTAAACTTGTATATTACGTTCGAAATTTTCGCGAAATATTGTCCTAGCCACAGTGGATATGGGTATAATCACGCACCAAGTGCATGATAAAATATGTTTTTTGGCAGCACCTCATAAACACGCAAGTGACATAGACTAATATCAAAAATTTGGACATCTTGAAAAATCCGGGAAAAATCTATTTATGGATTCAAAGCATTAGAAGGACTAAATTTGTTGTATTGCATTTTAGGAGGAAAATAATAACAAATAATTCATAAACATTACTAAAGAGTACTAGAAGAGATTCAAACATTACCCAACTTGTTCTTAGAATGGCAGACTGTATCGGTTTGAATTTAACAACTAATCAAAAGAATATAAAAACATACAATTTTCATCGGATATCTGAAACTTGACTTTCTGGAAAAAAACATCTGAAAAAAAATCCTTTTATAGTTGGAAAATTAACAATTTGCAATTTTTTAGGTTCATGCCAGCTTTCAGCCGCCTGGTTTCATGGAATATTTGCATGTGGATCACCTACGAACAAATTAAGAAGGTTGTTGATCAGTCCTTCCATTCCTGAAGAATCTTAACTTTATATTACGAAACGATTTTTTTTTTACCGTTTAATCGTTACCTGATTTTTTTTTATGCTTAATCAACAATTCAAAAAAAATAAAAAAAAATCGAAAATTAAATATTCTTTATTAAATTGTTTCTATTTTTTACCTATAATGCTACTCGATGGATTGGCCAGAAAGCAGTTTCAGAGCTATACAAAAATCAAGACGACAGTACAAGCATATGCTTTCTGCAGTTGCAGTTTCTACAATACCTTTTGTAAAAAAAAATGGCGTTAAGTAATAGTTTCAAATGCACGAGACCAGAAAAGCAGTCCTGTGATTCCACCAATCAAAAGATTTTATATATGAATCACTCCTAGAAGGGATCAGAAGTGTGGAACACATTTCTTAATTATTAATCGAAAAAAAAATTTTGGTTGATCCATCCTCTTCCTTCCTAAAACTTTGGTGTTCTTCTCTTAAAACTATATATAACAATTTTTTTGCACGAGTGTTAATGGGGGTAGCGGAGGAGGGTATCAAAGGGTATTTGAATTGCTTTGATTGATTCACGCACTAGATTTTTGAAATAGTGGGGGGGGGGGAAATCTTCATTGAAAAATACTTGTTATTTTCGTTTAAAAAATTCACAAATAACAAATTGCCTCCCTCCCGTATATTATTGATAAATACACTTTCCCTCACTATATTTTCATAAACTGATGAACTGTCATGAACTGAAAGGGTTTGTGCCATCGTCCCGGCCAATGTTGAAAAAAGACCTACAAATTTCTTCAATTTAATTTCCTTGTTCCTTAACCCTTTTTCTTATTTGTACCCCTCCTCGAACAAATCTGCATATCTGCCTAATTTTGAGAATTTGTGTTAAGGGCCAAGGCGGGTAAATTCTAGATTTAAATTTTATACTTTCGAGAAACTGTCCTACTCAGTACGATAATCAACAGTTACTTGATCAATCAAATATTGATAGGAAGGGTAATGTTGGGAGTCGAAAGCATTGCTAATAGTAAGGAACAGTTACTGTTCACCTGCCGCTGAAGTCCCCCTGCCGCTGAAGTCCCCCTGCCACGGAAGTCCTGCCAGGGAAAATTCCCTCTGCTGAAAATTCATCAGGAAATTCCTTCTTCGGAAAATTCTTCCCGGAAAACTCACTTTGGAAAAATTTCCCAGATAATTCCCCCTCATGGAAATTTCTCCCCACATGAAAAATTGATCACCTACAGAGTGATAATTAAAAATAATGAAAAAAAGGAATTTTGGAATATTCTACCAAAATTCTTAAATCTAGGCAGAATATGTAGGGTAGAACGCCTTAGAGTATTCATTTTTACATTTTAGTTCCTTTTTTAGGAAGTTATTATAATAACTAGGCAGGATAAAGTTTATCAATGGGGCTGGGGGATGTATACCAACTCAGAAAAACTTATTAGATATTTCGAAGTTTTTGAACAAAATAGAAATCTCAAAATTTGGTTCGAAATTATAGAAGGGCGAATAGTAGAAAAGGAACAGAGAGAAAGGCTGAATTCCCTCCAGTAGCTTTTGGCCTTTAAAACGGACGTCAATCGAATGATTCTGTTCCCTTTGCATATAGCTCTCCCTTTGAAGTGGGTGGGAAAGAAGTTCTGACACTTCTCGTCCTTTTTTTTAGCAGCATTTGCATGGGAAGTAATTTTTATATTCCTTCTGCAGTGTATTCCTCTTAACCCAACATTTCATAACTTTAGGGCTAATCTGAAAAATTTGGCACATTTGGAGAGAATTTCCAGGGGAAATTGTCGGGGGAATTTTTCTGGTGGAATTTTCGACAGGGAAGAATTTTCCAGGGGAAATAACCTGCGTCCAAATGAAACATGTAAAATAAATATTCATTTTCTGTATTAAGCTCCACAATTCGTTTATATCAGGCTCCTCTTGGTCCAGGTTCTTAAAGCTGAAAGTTTTCAAACCAGCAAGGAGTATCATTTTTGGCCCATGTAACTTTCAAACCAATCGAAAAACGACGTTTCTAACGGAAGTTTGGGGGTCCTCGCCCCCAGGCTTTTTTGTGCATTAGGGCTCTCTTGGCTCAGGGGCTTGTGGGTGTGAATATCAAACCGTTCGCAGTGAAGTTTTATGTTTGGAGGGGGGAGAGGGGGCAAATTTCTCTTTCTTGCTATTTGGGCCTTTTCGATTAGGAATTAAAACAAATGTAAGTTTTGGGCCAAACAAAAGACCTTTAGGGTGCATTTCTGGGGGGGGGCACCCTTGATTTTTTTTTACATTAGAATCCTAGGATAAGAGGTTCACGGAAAAAATTGAACTGATTAGTTTCTTTAGCCCATGTCTGAGCTGCCTAAGATCCTCCTTCGCATTTACAAGAAAAATACTGTCCTCCGATTAGGCAACAATTTTTGAAAGTTTCAAGCCAGACATAAAAAACCTTGGGATCATTTTCTGATCCCATGCATGGGGGTCTGTATCCCACCCAAAAGAATGTCTTTGGCTCTTTAGCACTCTTTTTCGAGGGAACCAAACATTTTGCACGCCCCAGGTACCACGTTTTTCGTACGTATTGGGATTTCCATAGCCCAAGGACTTAAGGATAAGTTTCAAACGGATCGAAAAATATCTGGACCCTTGGAATTAAATTGTGAGAGGCTCATCCTCAAAATAAAACCTATCTTAATCCATTAAGGGCTGATAAACTGGATCCCAGTTAAAATTCGAAGCCTCTCCATATAAAAACATTTTATTGATCCTCCTTGTCCTTTTATCAGGCTCTGTTTCCATGAGAACTAATATTTGTTTCATTCTCTTATCACTTCTCAATTCTGACCACCTTTGGCAAATTACAAGGATGTAAGTCTCAAACCTTTCGGACAAAAATCTCCTATGGCTCTTTCAGGCCCCATTTTTGGTTCCCCTAAACAATTTCTTGGCGAATTAGATCCTCCTCAGGTCACGGCCTAACGGCTGTAATTTTAAATAGAACTGGGACAAAACTTTTCTGGCTATAACTACCTGTAAAGAGAACTAGATCTTTCTATTATCGATCAAATGGGCCCCTTCCAAAGTTCCTAAATATGATACAGGTGTTTATTATCTCAATGTGTAAAAAAATAGTTATTGAAAACAAACAATAAACTACGTAATGTCAATGACCAGCAATAGAGTAACACGGGGGAAGCCGCATAAAAAAGATAAATAAAAAAACCACTTTCTTAATCCCAAAAAGTCCAAAAAGCTGGGAAATTTGGGGGAGGGATATTGGGGTCCCTTTGAGGTAGACATGGACGACCAAAAGCTCCCTTTAAAAAAATGCCATATCAATTGATTCATTGGGGAACACAAGTTCGCCGGTTTACTTTACCAAAGCACGTGCCATAAGCAAAAAAGGGGTAGTAGATTTGTCAATTTTTGATTCATTTACATTTAGTTCACATTATAAATGCGTCCAGTTTACTTTACTCAAGCGTGTGTCATAAGACCAGTTTCATTCAACCAAATTAAAAAATGTATTAATGTAGTAAGTAAGTATGCATATTATGCAGTCGTGGCGACTGAATAAATTATGTATCTGTTTGAGTGCCTATGGCTATACTACTAGAATACCCCACAGGACAATTGCATCCTCGCTGAAATTCCAGAGTGTTTTTTATAGTTGAAAAAAGTTAGAAAGTATAGAGAAATAAGTCTGCGAACCAAGATTAGAATATTGGAAGCTACAGAGATGACAGTGATCAAATATGGTTCCGAACTATGGGAGCTCCAAAAAGTGGAAGAAGATTTGCTAGATGTTTTCCAGAGAAATTGCCTATGGATTGTTTTGGGTACCAAGCTGACTGACCGTATTTCAAACAGTAAGTTGTACGAAAAATGTGGTTCAATCCCGCTTTCTAGGGCTATAATGAAAGAAAGGTTGAGATGGCTAGGTCACGTTCTACGGATGAAGGATGACAGATTACCAACGATTGTCCTTTTTGGCCAACCGTCTGGGGCTACACAGAAAGCAGGTCGTCCTTGTCTGGGTTGGGAGGATGTCATAAATGAAGATTTAAAGGAAATGGGAACTTCCTGGGAGGGTGTAAAGGGGGAGGCTTTAAATAGATTAGGTTGGAGGAGGAGCGTGCGTGGCTGTGTTGACCTCAGGTGGCTTGGTACTACGGCGAGTTCTTATTATTAGTAGTAGTAGTAGCTGAAAGTCTTCTTGGATATTTCTCGAGGACGTTTTCTAATCTTGTCAGAAGTCCTCACTTGAAAAATTTTCCCAAAAATACCACCACCCCAAGTGTATTATTTATTTCAGAATTGTATGAGCGTTCCAAAAAGTGGAAGAAGATTTGCTAGTTGTTTTCTAGAGAAATTGCTTACAGATTGTTTTGGGTTCCCGGTTGATTGACCATATTTCAAACAGTAGGCTCTACAAAAAGCGTGTTTCAATCCTTTTTTTAAGGGCTATAATGAGAAAAAGGCTGAGAGGGCTAGGGCACGTTTTGTGGATGAAGAATGACGAATTACAAAGACTTTTCTCTTCAGCCAACTGTCTAGGGGTAAACGGAAAGCAGGTTGTCAGTGGTTGTGGTGAAGGATGTCGTAAAGAAAGATTTAAGTGAAACGGGAATTTCCCTTGATGTTGTAAAGAGAGAGTCTTTGAATATATTAGCATTGAAGGTAGAAGCTTGCGTAACTGTGTTGGCCTCAGGTGGCTTGGTACTGAGGTGAGTACTTAGTAGTAGAAGTAGTAGCTGAAGTTCTCTAAGAAATTTCTCACGGATGTTTTCTAATCTTGTCAGAAGTCCCCCTACTTGGAAAATTTTCCCAGAAAAACCATCGACCCCAGCATCTTATCTTATGTCAGAATTTAGGTCATGACTCTTAATTTTTTTCCGAAAAAATTAGAGTGTAACCGGTTTTGGAACTGGTAAACACTCGAGTTCCATGTGGACGTTCTACCGCAAAGCTGTGAGTTTTACATTGTAACCACGAATACTATAGGTGAAAAATATCAGAAAATTTCCCAAATTACAGCCCTTTTCCCATGGGCTGCGAAAGGTCATGTTATCCTTAAAAGCATATTTATGGAACCAAATAGCTATTGTAAACAAATGGCTATTTAAAATTTCTATGGGGCGACTTTGGGGGAATGGGGCTGGAAGGAGGGATCTACCTGGCCTCTAACCTTTTTAGTGACTTCAAAAGGGCACTAAAACTATTAATTTCCATTCGAATGGGCCTTCTGCCGATCTTCCTGGAACATTGGTTTGAAACGATCACCCCTGGGAAAAAAAAAACAGAAAGAAATTGACAAGCATCGTAATCCACAAAATATTAAATTCCACATTTTTGTAGATACAAGCTTGAAGCCACTATAGAAGGGTTCTCTGATATGCCAAATCTTTTTGTGTGATTTTTGTTAAGAATCCTTGACTTCTAGGGGGGTTCCCCCCTTTTCCGAAAAAAGGACAAATATTCTCAGGCTCGTACCTTTTGAGGGGTGACCCTAAACTCAATGAATTTTATATACTTGGAATTAGCATAATAAGCCAATTCTTTTCATTTATCAGTTGATATGAAAATTCCGTTTTCTTTTAGATTCGCTTACAATTGAGCTACATCGCTCTTTTCTACAGTTCGTTACCTTTGATAACTGATCCTCGAATGGGGCTGAATGTATAATGCTGAAAACAGAGACAGACCCAAAAGAAATCTAAAATTAACCCTTCAACATCTGGAAGGTATTATTTAGATTGCTCTGCGATTGTTTTCACTTTTCTTTGGTCACCTGGGTTAAAGATAGTTACTCTGATTTAAAAGTTCGGAAGGATTTATTGGTCCCTTGTTATGTCTTCGTCAATTCATCCTAGAATATACGCACAATTTGTGGATTATTTGGAAGGGCCCCCTATTTTCTCACTGTTTTGAATATCTGGTAGCATGAATTAGGAATGACCAGTGATAGTGCTGAGGAATTAGACATCCCTCCCTCTCTCTCTCTCTCTCATGTTTCATGTCTCATTGTTTCCCAGGCATTATTGCCCCCTATTGGCGTCCATGGGGGAAATCCTTGTAAAAAGTTATCTGTTCGGAATATTTGCCTTAAAAACTGTGGAAACGATAACTCAATGATTAGCTTTTGATTTTTCAGACTCCCTCTTCTACCAGTTATTTGGAAAGGTGTATTTTTTTCAAGGATAACCGTCATTCCCGAAGAATCGTTTTACGAATATCTAATTCGAATGTAAGGGGGTTGGGGAGAGAGTAGTAAACTCGATAGAGTGTGAAACTCTACAAAACGGAGCTTTGATATCAATATATGCAACAACATAATTTAATTTTCATGCTAATTCTAAGCAGAGGCGTCACTAGCCAAAGTATGTTTTTTTGGGGGGACGGGGAGAGCCAATAAATTTTAACGGCCGTCTAGTCATTTTACTAATTGATTTGGGCGATATTGCTATTATAATTACTTAATTTTTTTGATGGGGGAAAAAGAGGGGTCTATATCCGGATAGTCAAGGGGCATGGGATATATAATAAAATTTTGTCTAAGCAGAGACGTCACTAGCCAAAATGTCTCTTTGGGGGGGGGAGTGACAGATTTTAATGGCTGTCTAGTCATTTTACTAACTGATTTGGGCGATATTGCTATTATAATTACTTATTTTTTTTATGGGGGGCAAGAGGGGGTCGATATCCGGATAGTCAAGGGGCATGGGATAGCAGAGGCGTCACTAACCAATTTTTTTCTTCTGGGGGGGGGATATATTTTAATGGCTGTCTGGTCATTTTACTAACTAATTTTTGGTGATATTGCTATTATAATTACTTAATTTTTTATGGGGGGCAAGAGGGCTCCATATCTGGATAGTCCCCAACCCCAAATGACACCCCTGCCTATAGTGGGTATAGAGAAGTGACAAACCGGAAAGGGTTTATTACCCTTAACTTGTATTTGAAAAAAATTGTTTTTTTTTTTACAAATTACACAAAAATACCAAAACAATACATTCCATAATACACTATACCCGTAACTTGGCCCTCGTTGGGACCATGTTGCAATGCAGTTGCCAATTTTGCCCTCTCCTCTACTGTTGCTATCTGTGTCTGTAAAACTTTGAAGTACCTGTATACCTAGTCTTAAAAAAATGATTAACAAAAAGTGAAATAACTTTCTACTCTAACATTTAAATTGGTCTAAATGATAGAATATAGTGTCTGACCATGATAGCTACATTTTAGCTAAATATTCAGTTGGTATTTTGGTTAGGTTAGAATAGGTTTGTTTAGGATACGTATTTAATACTTGCTATGCTTCATCCCCCCACCCTCCTCATATGCAAACATGTAGCCCAAATTTGTTTCTAAACTATCATACTTTTTTTTTTATCTTACTTAGATATATTTCATTAGCATTAACCAAACTTCACTTCGCGAGTGATCTCGTATAATACTTAAGTACGGTATTAATTTTAGTAATAGCTTCTTTATCTTCGTGACATACTGTAATTGTTAATGATTTGACCTACTGCCCCGATCTCACAAAGGAACATGCTTGTCGATGAATTTTTACTGATATTTCTTGACGGTTAATGATTTATTGGATACAAATCAATTACACTCCTTCCTAAGTCCCCTCTCCCCCCTCTCTATTCAGATACCCTGTGAAAATGGTGCACTTAGCAACAAAGAGCATATATCCCCAATTTCGCAATAACAAACCTAAATATCTGGGTTTCATTGGCAAAAAAACTGTGACGTCACTTTTGCATACAATATATTAAGC
This sequence comes from Artemia franciscana, assembly GCF_032884065.1. Lineage (NCBI taxonomy): Eukaryota > Metazoa > Arthropoda > Branchiopoda > Anostraca > Artemiidae > Artemia > Artemia franciscana. Next base: position 20,983,931 of record NC_088868.1, read on the forward strand.
TGATCCTAGACATTGTGAACAATCAACAACATAATTGTCTACAGTGAACACTTGAAAATTTAATGTACGAAAGGAAGCAACTCCTTGTCAGGTAATTCCAACATTTCGTTGAGTTTTAAGTTAATCTAACATAAGATGTAATTTTAAATGGAGTCCTTAGTCCGATACCTGGTTAAAAAAAAAGAACAACTTGCAAGTACCTACTTATTTGACCTATTGCAAGTACCTTATTTGACAATTTTACCGACCTGGTAAAATTCTAGTTAATTGACTTCTTGCTATCTCAGAAAGGGTTTAGGTTAGGAAAATAAAACTTTCAGGGATGAATCTACAGACTAGAGTATGTCCCGGGAAGGTATTTTGAAGCAACTACCTCCACTCCTTCTCCCTCTAGAGGGCCCTGACCTTTGATGACCTTTAAAATATGTTTTCAGCTGTTTTCAGCTTCATAACTTGGCTCAATTCCATTTTATTAGGTTTTAAAGATATGCAAATACATTTCCAAAATTTTGAAAAAGAATCACTGGTATGGCTCAAAATTCCACTCAAGTAACAGGAAATCTATTTTCAGAACTAACGGCAGAGAAAAAGCAACTAGTAACTGAAAAGTATTCAAAATTTCAATAGGTATAGACCTGTCATGTAGGCAAATTTCAGGGCCCTCTAGAGGGAGAAGGAGTGGAGATGGGTATTTTAAAATACCTTCCCGGAACATGCTTTAGCCTATAGACCCATCCATGAAAGTTTCATTTTCCTAACCTAAACCATTTCCGAGATAGCAAGAAGTCAATTAACTAGAATTTTACCGACCTATTGTCTAAGAAAGGAATTATTAAGCTCAATAGAGACTTATTGTTGTTGGAAATTCCTTCTCAAGCTCAGGTCATTCTTTGTAAGGCTGGAAAAATAAGTTGGATGAATTTACGTCGCGATTTGCACACTGCTTGTGCTTTACTGTAACGAATTCAAATCTCTGGGCAGTAATGTTTGCCATAAGAGCAAGGGATCGTCAAGGCTAGAAACTAGACTTAGCTAGTGGAATACGTGTTTGGTAGTTGTAGCTAGTTTGGTAGAAGTGCGCTTTTTAAAGCAGGCATGTACACATTTTCAAGGGGATCCACGATTTCAGAAAGATTAAAAAAAATAGAAGGGGGACTGGACGATTTTTTTTTTAGAAAAACAGGTGGATCTTTTTTTCCACAACCACCTCTTTCCAAAAAAAAACCTAGTCATACCAGATTTCATACTTATTTATGCATATAATAACGGCTAATTAACTCCGGGTCAAACCAAGGATTAATGTCGTGGGTACGTGCTCCTCCCCTATAAGGTTGAGAATTACTGTATTTACTGTAGTCGAGGGGCGAAAATACCAGTAGAAGAACCCAAGTTTCGTGTGTGTCCCTCCTTGAAACATTAATTCTGTATCCTCTTCTGTGCGCTACTCATGCACTAGGTCCTTTTCGAGACCACGTCCATTACAATAAACCCCTTGGTTATTGTATAGCAACAATCTATAATCCTGTGTTTAAAGTTTCGGACACAACAACAAAAATAAATATTGAAGCAATTTTTATTCTTGTACTTGAATTTGCCTAATTTTGGGAATAACGTTTGTCTTAGTGACATACTTAGTTTCATTTTGACCTACTCCATAATTTGTCAAGGAACGCGCTTATCAGTTTGTTTTGACCGATATTTCTCGACCGTTAATGATGCGTTGGAGAAATCGATATGATCCGAAATTCCGTAGTTCCCTTCTTTAAATTTGCCACGGAAATAGTACACTAACTAACGCAAAAGTGAGCATCGTTTTTTCAGTCACCAACGAAGACATGAACTAGATTTATTAATAAAAACAACCGTGTCGTCACTGCTTAAATATTTACGTATTACTCTACTCTACTACTAGTGTCGTCACTGCTTAAATTAAAATGTGAAAGAGTATTATTGAATAAAAAATTCAAAATTTATGCAAATCCCTACGGGCTCTTGATACAGATACCCTTTTTACTACATCAGGGTTGTGGCCGAAGGCTAATTTTGGCCTGTGCCCTTGGAAATCTTAAAAAAGGATACAGATCCTTCATAGCTACTGATAGAAAGTAACAAGCCTGTCGTCTGATTTTGTGGCAGGTGGAATCCGACCCAAATAATACATGGACCCCATATTCCCCAGCGGAGCAGTAATTCTCTTTGCTACCACAAGGTTCCTTAAAAGTAATGGATTATGTAGCTATTGTCGGGGCCAAAATCAAAGGGCAGTCCCTGCTTATTTCAAATGAGGGAGAAAGTGGGAACGTTTTTTTAATTGCTTCTTATCAACTGGTCACATAAAGGACCAAGACTCCATTTTCAGGCAATACTCCTGTCTTAGCTTTGACTTGTGAACCTCAAATAGGGGCATATCCTCAAAAAAGTAAAAGTGTCGATAGGTAAAGTGAAATAGTTTTTTTTTATTTGTCGAATCTCGTGGATACAAAAGAAAACCAACAGATTTTGCCGCATTAATGACTTTGTGATCCTTGCTAATGTTTACAAGACGCTATGAAAAACTCAGAGCATTTTTTTATTATTAATAAGTGATGCCCCAGACGAATTCAGAAGTCTACACTTTAGGAATATTTCAATGTCATTCAATTATTTTGCTTATTTATAATGCAATTTACATCAGAGAGCATCCCCTGGAAGAGTGATTTACTTTCTATACCCCTCTCCCCAACCTGCTACTAAAAATCAGTAAGCAGGATTTATTGGATTTCTACTTTTATAAAGACCAACCTGAAAAATATGCAAGTAAATATCTTTCACTATGTATTAAATCTAATTCTATGTTTCTTTAATTTCAGAAAATACAGTATCTGCTCAAACACAGACGGCGAACCCTTTTGGTTAACCCACCCGGTATCTTGACTGCCTCTCCACCTGTCGACCTGAAAAGCGATTCACTGCCATAACGTCATCACAGTAATATCACCCATAGGATCAACATGGCCCCAAATATTGCCTTGAAAACAGAAGAAATTCCATTCTACGCGAAACTACTAACAGCTGGTACAGCTGGATGTATCGCAGATTTCGCAACATTTCCCTTTGATACAGCTAAAGTTCGATTACAAGTAGGTTTAATTGTTGCCTTGCTCAGTATCAGATCATGAATACATATACGAATATATATATATATATATATATATATATATATATATATATATATATATATATATATATATATATATATATATATATATATTATAAGCTATTATTGTCCGATTTTTTTCTATACGAGGTGCAAATTTTTTTTTGTTTAATTTTGTTTAATATCGAAGCAGAAATAGTAATTTCAGAACCATCACATTTCTAAATTATTTAAAATGATATTATAAATTTCAGCACTTCCATTTGATAAGTCCTACTAAGAATCTAATTTTAAGGGTTGGTTTGTCAAGATGGGTTTCTAATCTGTCTACAAAGAGGGCTGGATTAAGATATTGCAGGGCGCCAAGACCATTTGAACTTTAGAGACCACCTTAGTTAAGCATACTTTATTTTAATATCAAAGTAAGCATGTAATGGGCCTCAAATTGAGATCCCTTATCCAAAATTTAGTACTAGATTGGGGCATCTCTCGTTTAATAGCATATGTCAGGCTGCTTAATAAGGACTGGGATTGGCACTCTTTTTTAACTGCATTTTGAAATTGACTATACTGTATATTGTAATTCACTATACTGTATATGATACTCTATAGTATAAAGAAAATTGAAAATAGAAATAATTCTGATAACTTAACGTGTCATGGATCGAGGGGCGGATCTAGAGCAAAATCTTAGAGGAGGCCCAATGTGACAAGACGCCAATGAGTAAAATCTTTGAGGGGCCAATGTGAAAAAGGTGCTAATAATTGACCAAATTAACAAATTTACTAATAAAAAAAAGAAATAGGATGAGTGGGCGCCAGAAAAAATCTTGGGAGGGGCTTGGGGTCCCCCTGATCCCCCTAGATCTGCCAGTGCATGGATCAAATAAAAATGCATCAAGAAAAAGTCTAAGCCTGTAACTGAAGCAAGAAGAAATTAGTAGTCTTATAAGATAATGACTTAATTATTTTGCTATAAATTCTTTGGACTGCTCTTGCTATCAATGCATTGTTTACTCTTTATCAATACGGAGGTCGGCTTGCTATTGGACCACCTATATCTGGACTAAGTTCAGCGCCATTGAACCGCGTGCTACTTCACCATTATGTAGATAAATAGTTTGTGAAGCTACCCTTTTTGTTTCTTCATAGCTGTGATAAAATGAGCAAACTAATAAAACAATACGGCTAGGTATGGTTTTCATAGTTCTTCATAACCTCAGTGGCTAACGTTCTGTCAGTATCCTTGTCGTCTCAGTGTCCTTATGTCAGCTTTTATCGTCTGTAAGGCCCAAGTTAATGACCCACTCCTTGGAAATAAATTTTTTGGGCTGCGTTACCATACCATTAAACAAGGAACGACATAAAATTGGTGGAACAACTTAATAATAATAAAGACAACGGAAACGCCCAAATAACACTAAGCCAATGGGACCGAATCCTGATGCGTATTCAGAATTATTTCATATTCAGATGCATATCTGGAATTATTTTCAACGGGCAAGAACAAAGTAGAATAGAAAACTGCATATTAAAGGAAATGAGCAGTAGAAAGAATGGTCTAGAAATGAAAACCTGCCAATAAAAACAAAATTGTATAGCACAAAGCACCAAATTTCAAGATAAAATACTCTTCTAGGTAAAAGACCACACAGTATTAACATGTTTTCTAGGTACTAGACTACACAGTATCAAATAGGTGCTAGGATACACAATATGACTACACAGTATCAACGTATTTTCTAGGTACTAGACTACACAGTAACAACATTTCCTAGGTTCTAGACTACATAGTATCAAAATATTTTCTAGGTACTAGACTACAGAGTATCAACGAATTTTCTAGGTACTAGACTACACAGTATCAACATAGTATGTCTAGTATGGCTAGTAAAAATTTCATCCCATAATAAATGTATTATGAAGAAATCTATAACTTGCAGCGGTAAAAAGCTGGATAAAAGTCAAATAAATATTATGAAATAAACTTTATTTATATTACGATTATCCTTGAGTTTAAAACGAACCCATCTTATTTAACGTTTATATTTTTAGGTTCAAGGTGAAAATGCTGCAAGTCGTACAAAAGTAATCCATGCTCCGTATAATGTACCTGTTATGTCTGCTGGACTTGCTCCCCGAAAAACAATTACGGTAACTCCTCGAGGACCGGGACCACGATATAGGGGAACAGTAGGAACTATTATGACTATTGCAAGAGAAGAAGGTCCTAAGTAAGATCATTTCTATATTAACTTTTAACTTTCCTTATTCAAAATACGGGATTATTGCATCAACATTAGTAATACTATTATTGTTGCCTGTTGCTTTGGGGAAAAAATCAAAGAAAAGGAAAGAAAAACTTTCAACATCCAAACAAAGGTTTTTAGTGACCCACAGAAAGTCGTTCTATCTACCATACACTAAAAATTATGTCTGATTTTTAAAATTGGTTAAGCGGTACATTACACAACTGAAAAAACTTGTAAGACGCGGAATTCAATTGATAATGAAAAATACCTCTATGTGCAGTTTGGTAGTTTATGCTTAGCGGGTGTCAAGTTTGAAAATAAGGAAAGTCTGTGAAAATCAGCAGAAAATGAGTAAAAAGTAATTCTAGAAAAGGAAAGTGTAACTTTCCTGCCAGCTTTAGCAAAAGACGGACACTACGATGAATCTAAGCTGTGCGTTAATATGAGTGTTATTAACTTTGTTGAAGATTAAAACTTCCAATTATTAGTTAATTGACTTACAAAATCAGCTTTTTAAAAGACCAATTAGGCTATTCTATTGCTATATATATCCCTTCCGGTGATAATTGACACATAAATAAAATCATGATTTTCTCTTGTCTAAAAATACCACTTTTATTGCTGAATTTTTACTTATTCTCACTGGCCTGTATTTGTTTAATAGCCTGGCTAAACAGAATGGGTGTATCATCCTAATCGATTGTTGCATTACTCGACGATCAGCAGCAGACAAATTCGGTGTTGCAAATGTTGGTTGGGCTTATTTGTAAACATTGTAAAAGAACCTTAAAGGTGCATAACAGCCAAAATAAAAAGGGGAAAATCCCAGTTTTTAGTATGATAGATCGAAGGGAGAGCCATGAGGCAAAAAATATTCCCAATATAATATCGTTTGTACTTTAAAAGTAAATCTTTTAGAAGCGATTCCCCGATATAAGAAAGTACACGGCTATTAAGAAATATTGAACTTGCCCATCCCTAAAGTAGTCTTTCAAGAGTTCAGCTCTTAGTATACCTATGCAGCTATCGCATTCACCAAAACATGCCATTGAGGTACTAAGCAGCAACACCCTGAGTAATGTCAAAAACAAAATTACGCAGTAAAAAAGCAAATAAAGCTAAATGAATAGTAAATGAAACTAAATAGTAAAGAAAAATGAATAGTAAATGAAACTAAATAGTAAAGAAAAATGAATACTAAATGAGACTAAATAGCAAATGGCAAAAGACAACTACTAAGGAGCTGGTAAGTAAGCGAGAAATTAACTGAAAAATGTTGTTTTGCTTCAATTCTTGTATGAGTAAAAGGACGGGATGGTTGGCCCACAGTCCCCCATTGCACTTCCTGGCTGAAGTGACTAAGAAACGGAGATCAGCACCGCCGGTAGGGACTGTAAAGTCTAATACCGTATCCTTTACCTTTACCTTACATTAGTTCTCTGAGAGATCTCTAAACCCACCAAATTTTTCGTTACTCAGTCGCCAAATTTCGAATTTTTTTCAGCCACAAATTTTTTTCTGTGATTAAAGCTGTTCATCCCTTTCACGTCCTGCACATAAAATAAATTAATGTGTATTGAAAATATTAGTCATAATTTTTTAACAGTTGCAAGGTAAAAATATACCATACAAGCTTGAAGATATAGTCACTCCGAGGTGAGAATTCCAAGCAAAAAAAGAAATCTCCGACGAAAATTCATCACTTTTCTTTAAGCCTAAACAAATCAATTTCTTCTTCAAGGAGTTTATACAACGGTTTAACAGCTGGACTTCAACGTCAGGCAGCATTTGCATCAATTCGAATTGGCTGCTATGATACTACTAAGACCATCTACCAGTCTTGGTTTCAAGGTAATTTTATCAGCCTGGTTTTACAGTCGTACATTTTTCTTATTAGTTTTGTCTTACATTCTAAGAATCCTCCAGGAGCAATTTGAGAATATTTCAAATTCTAAATGAACACACTGCACTAGCCTATTTTGGATGCACTAACTAAAAAGGATTTAAGGTGCAAGCAACTTTATAATTGAGCAAAAATAAAAAAAATGCACTTCAATTTGTTTGCTTCTTGGTTATAGCAATATATAAAACCTAGAAAATAGATGCCATAGATGAGCCCTGCCCTAAATTAGCCAAGATTTAAACAGATTAAAAAAAAGAAAAAAAAATTCTCGTACTGTTGAATTTATAATTCATGTGGTAATTTGTAATTAAATGAAGAATATTGGGATCTCGAAAGAGCCTGAAACCCGTCAAATGACATCCAAAGCAAAATATACATTGCAATTACCATTGTCTAAAAACCTTAACTTAAATATTGAGTCCCCCACCTCGACCAACAAGGGAAATCACATTTTTGCAAGGGTAGCATTGATGCTTCTTTACTTTTCTCTGGGTAATTGTATCGAAAGAGCGGTAGTAGGATATCGAGAGAGGATTTAATAAAGACTGATTGCTCCGGCAAAAAGAAGCTTTTAGGCCCTCAAGAAACGATAAAAAGCAATTGATATCCATCCAAGCGAGGAAAACAAACTTCCAAGTGACAAAAGGAGGAATAACGCATTTAGAAAAAAACTGAAGTATTTTGAGAGCCAATGGGCCATTCAAAAATAGATTTGACGATTTTATTCAGTGCATTAGGTTTAATGGGATAAGAGCAACATATGCTTTGAACAGGTCGGGGTGAAGGAAGAACATGGGCAGCTGTGTTAGCCTCAGGTGGCTATATAATATTGATTTACTCTTTATTTATTTTAGGTGATGTGAGGTCATCAGATGGGGCTAGTATACCTATAAGAATATGTGCTGGCATCACCACTGGTGCATTAGCAGTATTAGTTGCCCAACCAACGGAGGTTGTAAAGGTCCGTTTTCAAGCTGCAGCTCGAAATGGGAGCTCTAAATATTCATCAACAGTCGGTGCTTATAGAAGTATAGCCAAAAATGAAGGAGTTCGAGGACTCTGGAGAGGTAAGACTCCTTGTTGTATGATTGAAAATTAAATATTATCATTATTTGTTGTTAGACAAATGGACAGAGAACAATAATAAATACAATATTAAAAGCCTTAGTGGTCATCTCCTACAAAAACACGCAAAAATATATATGACAAATTAAGGACGTCCGTAACTGTCTTAGTTTTGCTAGTTTTAAACTCCCTTTCATGGTACTAACATTTTAATAATTTGACAGAAATGCTTCAAGAAAATTAGTAAAGATTCGTAACACGTCAAACCTAGTTAATTGACAATTTTTGTAAGGGTAGTTCATTACTGAAATAGCTTGTGTGGTTTAATCGTTAAATAATATTTATTCATGCTTGATGTAAGTTTTACGGATTATATGAGACTTAGCTTCCTTAGCTTCTATATAGCTTGATTGCGTAGAACAGAGGTTCTTAGTTATTTAGACACTATACCCCTTTTAACTAAAACCAACTAGTTAAAAGGGTTTTTTCGTTGGCCGGCCACGTGCCCCCTAAAAAATGTTGCATACCCACAAGGGGTACGCGTACTACAGTTTGAGAACCACTGATATAGAGGATAATATTAGTAAATACTTTTAAATAACTCAGCTATACTCAGCTATTAATCGCTTATTACACAATCCATTCTTATAGGAACTTTTCCGAACGTCATTCGTAATTCGATCGTCAGCGTTGCAGAGATTGTATGCTACGATGTATTTAAGGATATGATCCTACGAAATCGAATTCTTGAGGACGGCATACCGTGTCATTTTTCTGCTGCAGTTATGGCTGGCTTCAGCGCTACCGTTGTCGCGTCGCCTGTTGACGTAGTCAAGACAAGATTTATGAATTCTCCGGTAGGAAAGTACAAAAATGCTGTAGATTGCGCTGTAAAAACAGCTGTGAAAGAAGGACCAAGTGCGTTTTATAAAGGGTAAGTTGGGAGCAGCTGTTATAGAAGTAAAATTGAGCTTTCATGCTCTTTTCTGTTATCATTTTTTACTCAGGTGTGGAAACAAATGCTTATCAAAACAAGTTTGTTTGAACTTTCTACTTTTCTGGGTAAAATTTAGAAGCAGAATCAAATTTCATAGTAAAACACAATAGAATTGACTTGGTGAAGAGCAATGCGTCGGCCATGCATTAACAAGTTCTTATTTGTTATTTATGCCTAGTCATATAGAGCAGATGGTCTCTTAAGGTTTCTAAGTGGGACTCTTGGATCTGTGTTCAAACACCCCTTCCCAAAATTCCAGTATAAACATGTTCTGCATCTTCATTAAAGATCTTTATGAAATATTTATGGAAATGTCTTAAGAATCTAAACCTTAATTATGAACTTGGACAATTTTCACATCACTCAACATGAAATTCACTAAACCGTAGACTATAAAGTCAATTTTTGCTCTTTACTTTATTGGGTTCATACTTTCTCAATCAACATGTAAATTTACTGCAATTTAGTGATTAGCCTTCTTGGTAGAATAGGACATTTTCGATAGTTCTTGTGAATCAAATCGAAGATAGATCCCAAGTTTTTGAATTTTAAATAGGACAATCAATTTAAATTGCCAAATAATTGTCCTGTGTGAAAATATCAGCTAAACTCTGCTTAATAATAATCTTTACTTCTTAATGGTCTTATATGTAACACTCGTGTGTGTAGAGTGTAATTTTTGAACTAAAAATTTTTGATGTGGTATGAGCCAGTGATAAAGTGAGTAATAAGGAAAACGTTGAGTTCACTGTGAAATGTGAACTTCTGCTATGTCATCTTCAATATGCAGCCAATTCAGAGGCCAAACTTATTGACTCCACCCCCTAAATTTTTTAGTTCTGGAGATTGCTGTAGACTGCTGAATGTGCACCAACCCCAAAACGACGAGGAAAAATTTTAAGCATTGAACTAAATCTAATTCCAAATTGACTAGCCCATACTATTTGATGCGACAATTTAACTGAGCAATAAAATAAACGCAGTTTTATTGTAATCGAAGTCTGGTACAAAACTTTGATCATTTTACCACTAGACACCTGATGCATTGTAATCAAAACCAAAAATGCGTAATTTTTTTTTCATTTTGATCACTTGTTTTTCTTATGGGCAATCAATGATCAGGCATTGTAGGTACTAATGGGTTCATTAAATACTTTTGGAATTCAAATGTATCTGGGATATGTTTTAGTTCTCATGTTGCATCTTTTTGCATTATGACTCGGAGTAGAGTCTGTCGGACAACGGGAATATAAGTGTTAGCATACAGGACTACTCTTTGGAGTCGACAAGGAAAATATCTTACCCCTTCCTCCAGCAAAAAATTGAAGTCACTTTGCCCATCCCCCTCCCAAAAAAGGTGAAAGTGTCAACTCAATCCCCTCTGAGACGAAACAGGGTAAACTTATTAAAGTATGAATAAGGTTTATCCTCATTTTAAGTAAACCTGACACATAGTGAGAAATATTCGCTTGGCTTCAGGGTTCAGTTTTCTAGTGTTTAGTCAAACGATTGTTGAGATTAACTGGGAGTTGCTGACACAGGTGAGCAGCTCCCAATCTACATAAGTAGATTGTTTTTTTAATGTTATGTTTTTTTTTTTAGATTTGTGCCAGCTTTCAGTCGTCTCGTTTCATGGAATATTTGTATGTGGATCACCTATGAGCAAATCAAAAAAGCAGTAGATCAGTCTTTTCGTTCTTAGTTAGTTTAACCGTGCTATTCTTATTTGCTTTTTTTACAATTATTAAACGTTTTCCTTATATGAAAGAAAACCAAAAATTAGATTTCTTTTCTATATTAACTATGGTAGTGAGACACAGGGGGAAAAGGCATTATGCTACGCAACAGATTTTTACAGAGAACGAAAGAACGGAAAGAGTTGTTTTTTGGACAATAAGGGTCTCATTTTTAGGTACCCAAGATAGTAATTATCTTGGGTACCATAAGTAATTATGGTACTAGAAGCTCTGTGTATTAACTATAGGCTTTTCCCATTGTCCAATTGTTAACTAAAATTTATGTATTATCTTGCAAAAATAGGAGTGTTAGCTGACTAAAATTTGTTTAACAATGGTCAGAAATTTAGTAATTGAACGAAACTGGCATCTAACAATGCTCAAAAACATAATAACTGAACGAGGATTCCAAAAAATCCAAACTTAGAAAAACAATTCAGCTTCCTGTATTATCAATTTCTTAATATTGCATTTCCATTTCTCTAAAAATTTTCTCCAAAAGCAATTCCATTTGCTAGAAAAGAACCTTCTTTAGAAGAAATATCAGGAAAGTTACACTTCTTTCTAAAGTAGTGTCTTAGCCAATTAGCCAGTGTTAGCTATGTTATGGGCCGGTCGGTTGATTGCTACTGGCCTTAGAAGTTTGAAGATTTTAAATGTGTTCAATTAAAAAAGAAAACTTACTTATTTCTAAACTGTGGCGTGTATGATGGGTCTGGTGACCATGCAGTTGGCTTTATGATATGCCGCCGTGCGCAAAAAGCTACTCATGCATGAAATTCACTGCAACTCGAGAATAGCCAGACTACGATTTAAAGGAAGATTATCCAAAATTTATATCATTACTGTCTACTCACCAACGAGAGTGGCCACGGATGCTGATAAGGACTCCTACACTGATGTAGATATTATAGTACAGAAATGCCCTAAGCGAGACTTCCTAATTTTAGCGGATGATTGGAATTCCCGTGATGGCCCATTAGACCCCAATGTTTTCGATATTGTTGGTCCATTCACATACGGCCAGCGGTGCTTGAATGGTGATAGACTGCTTCAGTTCACGAGATCTCATAACCTTTCCATTACCAGCACCATGTTCCAACACAAACCCTCTCAAAGGAGAACTCAGCGCTCAAACGATGGCTCCATAGCTACCCAAATTGATCATATATTGATGTGTCAGCTTTGGCACTCCTCAAGTCATCGATTCTCGAGCATACAGAAGGGTGTGTAGGGGGTCAAAAGCTGGAAGCGATCATACGCTTCTAGTTGCGAAAGTACTCTTGAAGTTGAGCGCGAGGAAGAGACAACCCTCAAAAAGGAAGTTAAACGTGGAGAAACTGAAATTCCAAAAATTGATAGAAGACTTTTGCCTGAAGTTACAGAGCCAGTTCTCAAGCCTGACAGACTGTTATGAAGACCTTACCACCCGGTGGAAACAATTCTGGAACACCACTGAAAAGGTGGCTGCTGAGGTTATCGGTTATACTCCTGCAAAGACGAAGAAAAATTATGTCTCAGAGAAAACTCTAAAGCTAATCGAGGCTAGACAACAAGCAACAAACACAACAACCGTAGTTAAAAAAAAAGGTCACTACGTAAACAAGTTAAAACCAACTTGCGTCAAGACCGCCAACAATATTGGGATGAGGTTGTTTTAGAGATGGAAAAAGCAGCCAGAAATAATGACACGAGAAGGCTGTATAGAACCCTCAAAGAAGTAATTGAAAAAAGTCACCTGTCGCTGGTCCCTTAAAAGATGCTCAAGGAAGTGTGATCCCTGACTTACAAGATAAACTTGATCATTGGAAGAATCAATTTAGACCTGCTTAATCCACATACAGATGAGCAAGATACAACGCCACTGCTGCCACCAACAGCTGACAGACCATCATATGAAATCGACATGACACCACCTTCAGCTTCAGTGATACTAAACGCAATCAAACACCTAAAAACAATAAGTTGCCTGGTGAAGATGGTTTTCCTGAGGTTTACAAGGCCTCACCACATGTTATAGCGGAGCAACTAGAAACCCTGTTCTGTCTTATATGGGAGAAGAAGACCTTCCCGTCTGATCGGAAGGTGTCAGTAATAATCCAACCATTTAAAAAGGGAGACAAATACGACAGTCACAGAAACCGAGGGATATCACTCATGGATATGGTTACTAAAGTATTCATGATGATTATGCTTAAAAGGTTAGAGGAAGTAAGGGATGAGTGGACACGTTAAAATCCGTGCGGATTTCAAAGAGGGACAGGGTGCACCGGCCATATCTTAACTTTTCGCCTTATTCTCCAACAGTGCGAACGCTACAACCTCCCCATAATTAAAATGTTCCTTGATTTTGTTGATTTTGTGGCTGCTTTCGACTCAGTAACCCGCAAAAATCTTTGGTGAATCATAGTGGAAGACGGTATGCTGGTTGAATTCGTGGAGCAGTCGAAAGCCTACTACGAGCACTGCAAATCGACTGTAAGAGTGCTGGACGAAGAAACTGAGCCCTTCAGTGTGGAAGGTGGTGTAAAACAGGGGTACATATTGTCCCCTGTTTCATTTAACTATTGTATAGACTATAGAGAGTCTAGAAAGGGCACTCGAGTTTTGATGGTGTCTTATGGGATTGGGCATTAGCGTGTCTTACCTGGACTACGCGGATGACATCGACGCGGTTGCTGCTGTTTTAGCAAGTGCCTAAGTAATGTTAAATGTAATAGCAGATTTCTGTTAGCTACTGGGTTTGAAGATCAACACCAAAAATAAAGTCTTGGATCTGAATATACAGTCAAATTATCAGCTTGAGCTTTACGGACAAAAATTGGAAAAAGTCCATAGCCTCACTTCTCTTGGCTCAATAATAAACTCTCGTGGTGACTGTGACCTTGACGAACGGAACAGAATCAACAAAGCCCAGGCCATCTTCTTACAACCCCACCGACATTTGTGGAACCGGCGGGAGATCAGCATGAAGACAGATTTCTGTATATAAAGTGGCTGTAAGATCTGTTCTCTTCTGTGAAGTCGAAACTTGGCCGCTAAAGGCGCTTCATCTCCATGATTTGGAAGTCTTTGACCACCGCTGTCTGCGAAAAATCCTGAAGATTCGAAACTCCGACAGAATCTCAAATGTTGATATGCGCCACCGCTGCTGTAAAATCGAACCCACCACCACGATTGTCAAACAGAAGGCTGCGTGGGCTTGGCCTTGTCCTTAAAAGACCCAATGACCGCATCATAAAGCAAGTGCTTCTAGCTGCCCCGTTGCCAGATTAGTGCAGGCGACCTTGCGGTCAACTGAAGAATTGGTGGGCAACTGCCAAAAACGACCTCGAACCTATTGGCGGATTTCGAAGATTTGGTAGAAAGTGGAATAGCTTCTGGCTTCAGTTTGCTGAAGTTTCAGCACATGATCGCAACAAATGGGAGTCAAACATATGTAGTCTTCTAGATGCCGGGTGAGGTGTCCTTGTCTGGTCCCGCTACAAGTACAAGTAAGTAACTAAAAGAAAAATAATTATTAAGAAACAATCGTGAAATATTAGGGCTAGTCGACTCATTATAATTAGAATTTAATTATTTTTTAATGAAGAGGATAGAAACATGTAAAAGATAATCTAAAATTTGTAGTGGACGAGAAAATTCAAAAATATTAATGAGAATCGAAAACTTTGTTATGTGGCATTGAATAGTAGATTTTGCCTATATTTTCCTCTAATTAATCTCGCGAAATAATTCGGAGGTAGAATTTTTTCCGTAGCGTGCCACCACTCACCGCATCGATGGTGCGCCGGCGTGCCTAAGCATTTATGACTGCGGCGTGCTGAAACATTTTGGTGGCACGCCGTCAGTTTTCGGTGCGGCTCCGGGGACTTGTAAAATGTAGCATAGACAGTACGATAAAAATCTCCCTGATTAAACCTCACCAATCATGGATTGGGATAGTCTGTAACTTTGTCAATAAGGAATTCAGCCAACGTATGACAGATAAGCCCAATTCTGAAATTGAATAATAAACAAAATTCTGATAAACAAAGAGCGAAGTTGAAGCTTAAAACAAAAATTACTTCTTCCCGGTTTATGCAATATATTTTTGAAAACTTTTCCAAACAAGCTGAATAGTGATATCAACCTTTGAGAAGCCTGTGAAATTAGAGCTATACTGAAAACTAAGCCTTCATGACTTTGTTTTTAGTTAAAATGGTTTCGTGACAATAAACCTTTCAAAAAGATGTTCTCCCAACTTATGCAAAAAATCTAACGAAGTTAACAAGAGTTTGATAAATCTATATATATAAAAATAAGTTGTCTGTCTGTGGATGTGTGGATGGATGTGTGGATGGATGTGTCAGGTGACGTCACCTGAAAAAACTGGATTAGGTGACGTCAAAACTGAAAAAACTAAAAAAAGGCAAAAACTACAAAAAAAACTAAAAACTAATAAAAAAAATAAAAAAGCTAAAAAACTAAAAAAACTATAAAGGTAAAAACCAATAAAAAACTAAAAAAAAAACTGAAAAAACTAAAAAAAGGCAAAAACTACAAAAAAAACTAAAAACTAATAAAAAAAGTAAAAAAGCTGAAAAACTAAAAAAACTAAAAAAACTAAAAAAAGGTAAAAAACTAAAAAAATAAAAAATAAAAAAAAACTAAAAAAAAGGAAAAAACTGAAAAATAAGCTAAAATAAAGGTAAAAACCAATAAAAAACTAAAAAAAAAAAGGAAAAAACTAATAAATGACGACACTCAAAGAGAAAGCGACCAGGACAAAAAACTAAAAAAAAAGGCAAAAACTACAAAAAAACTAAAAACTAATAAAAAAAATAAAAAAGCTAAAAAACTAAAAAAACTAAAAAAAGGTAAAAAACTAAAAAAACTAAAAACTAAAAAAAAACTAAAAAAGGTAAAAACTAAAAGAACTAAAAAAGAAAAAAATAAATGACGACACTCAAAGAGAAAGCGACCAGGACAAAAGGAATGTTCGATTAGCAATCAACAAAGCACCGGGACACAGGGAGTATAAATGACGACCAGGACACAAGTAAAAAAAAAAATTAACAAAACTAAAAAGAAGGTAAAAACTACAAAAAAACTAAAAAGAAAAAAAAACTAAAAACTAATAAAAAAACTAAAAAATCTAAAAATCTAAATAAACTAAAAAAGAAAAAAAAAGGAAAAAAATAAAGGAGAAAAACAAAACTAAAAAACGAATGTATATACAGACCGGTACACCGGGATACAAATGACGACCGGGACACAGGGAATATAAATAACGACCGGGACACAGGGACACAACTACAACGGGGACACCGGGGGAAACAGGGGGATATAAATGACGACCGGGACAAAAAAACTAAAAAGAAATAAAAACTAAAAACTAATAAAAAAAAACTAAAAAATCTAAAAATCTAAATAAGCTAAAAAAGAAAAAAAAAGGAAAAAAATAAAGGAGAAAAACAAAACTAAAAAACGAATGTATATACAGACCGGGACACCGGGATACAAATGATGACCGGGACCCGGGACACAGGGAATATAAATGACGACCGGGACACAGGGACACAACTACAACGGGGACACCGGGGGAAACAGGGGGATAACCTGACAATCTATTTATATGCAAAGACAATGGGACAGCAAAGAATGTTGTATATTCGCAAGTTTTACGTAGTTAAAACCATATATATATATATATATCTATATTCACAGGTGGGACATAGGGACACAACTACAATGGCGCGTAACTATTATGGCGCGTAACGACTTACGCGCGCGGGGGGGCTTGGGGGGGGCGCGAAGCGCCCCCACCAACTAGGTGTTGGGGTGGCGCGAAGCGCCACCCCAACAGCTAGTAGGGCATAAAATATAGATTTAACTTTGCATCTCTCTTAAAACTATGTCTTAAAAAATCTGGGATTTTTCACAACAAGGGTTCATTGAGTATTTATCTTGGGGGTGGAGCAATTATAAATAGTGTTATCATACCTTTTAAATCTTATGATCCAAAGGATTTATAAATTTACCAAAGGATTGATGATTGATTGATGGTGAATTGTTTCCGTAGTATTCTACACTAAAAGTTTAATGGTTTCTCAAAATTGCCCCTGAAACTTTGTTTTATTTATCGTTTCAGCTTCATTTTATTTACTAAAAATAAAATGAACTACATATAGACTACAAATATGAAACCTGTATTATAGATGACGTTCACATAGTCTTCATCTGACAAAGTGCCCTACTCAGCCAATGGATATAAGTATACCTCGAGGCAAGGCTCATGTCAGTGAAATGTGAGTTTTCGAGTGACGATGATTTTATCTTCACAAAAAAACATTATATGAAGCCCGACGAGCGATGTATCAAGTATGCAAGCGATGAAGGTAATACACTGGATATTGGCAAATTGTTGCACAAGTATAGTAATAAAAAGCAGTAGCTCCCAAAGTTTCTTATTTATGACATACAAGACGTCCTTGCGGAGTCTGAGTTATTTGGAGCATGCATTATTTTTGCGGTTAACAAAACATGCTGAAAACTAGACAATTTCATACATCACGTGGCTGTTCAGCCCATCCCTTTCTAGTAATAGAAGACCTGTGTCTGCTCCCCCTTCGAATGTCGGAATAATAAAAAATCCAGCGAAAGCCTTAGCATCTACGAAATACGCAAAAATGTAATTGAAACGACAGTTCGCGTGGAACAATCCAGTGATATTGATATTCGCAAAGGAAATTCTGAGCTTCGTGTAATAGTTAACAGCTTAAATAAAGCTGAAAAAGTTGCAGGCTCGCTGAAGAACATAGACGCGAATATGGCAGTCAAGGTGAAGGCAAAATAATTTGTGGGCATTATTAAGCACGTTCCTGAGGAATTTAAAGCCTCACTCACAGATTTAGTGAAGAATTTTCAGAAAACAATTTAGCTTATAAAAAAAAAAATAGCTTATGTTTCCGCATTTGTTGGCCCACTGGAAGATTTTTTCGGCATATTCTTCAAGTCCTGTCTCCAAACTCAAAACCCTAGCTTCGTCCCTGATCTTTGGTTCTTAGAAAAATGGGTTTGTGCTAAAGAATCCACGATTGACATGGAAATGCATGTTTTGTCAGATCATTTTGTCTTGACATCTTGCGAAACAAAACATTATTTTCTGTGAGAATTTAGCTGTGTCAAATCCAGTTGTATTGAAATATAGTTTAATTATAGAATAAGTCGCACTTTTAAGCTGTATTTCTCTTCGGACGCGGACTTACAGTGTGCTTTAAGGAGAGGCAAATGCTACGAAATCAGTCAAAAATTGGTTGAACCCACCATTATCTATTGTTTATTTTTATTTTCATTGAAGACTTCATCGTCCACAACAAATTTTAAGTTAATTCTTAGAGCTAAAAAAATGGTTCTTACAATATTTTCGTTATTCTGGGGTGTACGACTTTCCAGTCTATTTCTAATTGTGGGTATTTCTGATTACTCATTAGGATAAAAGCCACAAAAATTTCCAATTCATCCATGGTTTGATTCAAGTTCTTATACTTTTGCTGATATGTATAATTGGTTGGATGTGTAGTCTGATAAAAAAAATTCTGGTTTTGCTTCAAAATGATTCAATATAGTGACTTCTGCTTTCCCTCCTTTTAATCAATTTTGTTCGTCTTTTGAAGTACTCTCACCGTTGGGACTCTTCTTTAATCATAACTCGTCTTTGAAGTCTGACTACAACTCTGAAAACTACTGGTCGATGATACTTTACATCTCTTCGTAGAATTTGCAGTTTGAGGCTCTTCCTTCATAGATCGTCTTAAAGATCTACGTCATGTGGCACAAAGTTTGTCACCGTCGTTAGCAGAAATATATTCAATGCTACTTTCATTGGCGATGATCAGAGAATCAGATAATAATTAAAACAGAAGAGACCTGTTATAGTCAACCAGAATTCGTCGTAGACTGGAAGAGAGTGACAGAAAAAAAAACAACAGCGAACTACTACCACTAATAACTCACTGCAGCACCAAACAGCCTGAGGCCGACACAGCTACGCACGCTCCTCCTACAACCTAATCTATTCAAGACCTCCCTCTTTACACCCTCCCAGGAAGTTCCCATTTCCTTTAAATCTTTATTTATGAG
The DNA here is from genome assembly GCF_032884065.1 of Artemia franciscana. Lineage (NCBI taxonomy): Eukaryota > Metazoa > Arthropoda > Branchiopoda > Anostraca > Artemiidae > Artemia > Artemia franciscana. The sequence continues at coordinate 21,003,144 of NC_088868.1, forward strand.
ATCCTCCTCCCAGCCCAGACGAGGACGACCTGCTTTCCGTGTAGCCACAGACGGTTGGCCAAAAAGGACAATATTTGGCAATCCTTCATCCGAAGAACATGGCCTAGCCATCTCAACCTTTCTTTCATTATAGCCCTAGAAAGCGGGATTGAACCACATTTTTCGTACAATCTACTGTTTAAAATACGGTAAGTCAGCCGGATATCCAGACCAATCCGTAGGCAATTTCTCTGGGAAACATCTAGTAAATTTTCATCTGCTTTTTGGAGCGCCCATGCTTCAAAGCCATATTTGACCACTGTCGTCACTGTAGCTTCCAATATTCTAACCTTGGTTTGCAGACTTATCTTTCTATTCTTCCCAACTTTTTTTAACTGTGAAAAACACCCTGAGAATTAGTTCCGCACACAGACTAGCAGACACATTTTTGTATGACAGCTTCTGTGCCAAAGCGATGCCAAATATTTAAACACTCAGTACGAAAAAATGGCGAGAAAAATGAAATTGGTAAGAGCCTCTTGGGTATTCAGAATCTGATGGTACAATTTTTATCAAGATTTTTACCATAATTATTTCATGAATATTGGGTCTTGAGCCGATCGGTGGCTGAACAGGTTCCAACTTTCCCTTTCCAAATGGTACTGACCCTTGATGAGTTTGGAAAATTTCTCATGACGAGGATGAAACCCCTAGGAATAGATTGTGAGCACAAATAAGGACTGCGAAAAAGGTTTTGAGCCTTCTGCCTTTGAGGAACACTTTAGTGGTTGTTTCTCGCTTTTTTTCTGATTCCTACTTACGCTAACATTATCTGATAACTATCTTGAAACCTAATAACCTTTAAGTATTTGAAATCACCACAAAAATTGTACACTGTTCATGTAGCCTTGATGTTGTTTTGAAAGTTCATTTTTCTGAGTTTCAGTTAATTTTACCACCTGTCATTGTTTGCTTACTATTTGACACCGAAACATATTTGACATAAACATATTTGACATAAACATATTTTGGCTCAAAAACATATTTGATGCTATTGGCCTTTATCCCTACACCGGCATTTATAATATTGCTTTGCCGAATAGTCTTTAGAATGTAAACATTTTCAATTGGTGTTAGGAAGGCTTAGTTAGTGGTGAGTGTGGCATATAAATAACAAAAGGCTTGTCATTTTCAATCGAATCACACTTAGACGAAAGGCCCGTCATTTTTGATCGATTCAGACACAGACGAAAGGTTCGTCATTTTCGATTGAATCACGCACAGAAGTATTAGTTGGAGATCAAATTAGCCTTTCGTTAGGTTTTTGTTACCTTTCATTTCATGCATGAAAAGGTCAGAAAAAAGAAAAGAAAAAGTAAATGTATACTTCAGTAAAATTTAACAAATTACTGTGTCATTTACGACCTTCAAGCTATATTGATTGGGTGCATTTTTGCGCTCCATATCATCCCCTTTAGTGTTTACTGTGAAATTCGTATTAATAGTTGTCAGGCAGCCAGGGATCACGTAGTTGAGAGATTTCTCTCATTGGCTAGAGAAGTATTACATCATTACAGCGTTGCCACTGTCACCTAGTTTATTCCAAACTGGCTTATTTTGGCAGTGACTCGCAAAAAATTATGGAACTAGCTTGTGGCTTACAACGTGAGTATTTTTCATTTCGTCTTTTTTTGGGTGGCCTAAAAACTGTTTTTCCATAATCGTCCACAGATTATGAACACAGTACTTTTATAAGCCTAAGCTGTAATTTCTATCCATACAAAAGCTCAGAATCAAAGTCACCTTACTGCCCAAATTCTGATGTAAAAATACTAAATTATGTTCTATAGATTTTTGGAATTTTTAGACACGTAGAGTTAGACAATATAATGTTTCAATGACCAGTGAGAAATTCAGTCATGAACTGAATTATGTTTTTATTTACTAAGAAATAACAAGTTTTTAAGAAGGAAGTATAGAGCAAAATTGAAAATTAAACGAACAAAATTATTACTTCACAACCCATTTAAAATATATCGATAAAACTAGTGCAAACAGACGAATTGATGATATTTCCAAATATTTGTAGGATTATAGCGAATTCGCGCTTTACTGACAACACAAAAGCCAAGAATAAAAAACAAAAATATTTATTTAGGAGTCAAAAGTAATTACGTAGCCTGACAACAACAAACTAATCTACAGCACTTTTCATAGTCTTACATCAGCAGTGATATCACTAATTTCGAGTATACAATTAAAATTGTCTAAAAAATTCAAGCTTAAAAACACATATCATTCTAATAACTACAAAGTCATTGAAGATCATACTAAAATAATCGATTCATTTATCAGGTAGCATCTTGCTTTCACCAGCTTTAAAACTAATAGCGACTAATTCACAGTTTTAGTTTTTGTAAAACACGCTTTAATATTACCCGAAATGAAGAGCAAATAAAGAAAAATATGAACTATGAAAATCAGGCTATTTCTCTCTATACGACGCAGAATTTCCAGTTATGATGCAAATTTTAAAGCTGGTCTGTAATCCTAATACTATAAAAAAAAGCTTCACTTGAACTAGTCTATAAAACAATCATGAAATGTCCTTTTCAGAACCGACAGCCAATCATTGGACTGAGCTCATTATGCAAAGTGACTACCAAAAAAGAAGCAGCGATCCTAAAATACTGTAAATTTTTTTTTGTAAAAAGTGTCCTTAAATGGTTAGCTTTTACTGTATCAAAACTCTTATATTGTTTTGAATTTTCAGTAAAGTGCTAGTCTTCTGTAATCCTACAAACATATGGAAATGTCATCATTTGGTTTATTTGCACTAGTTTTATCGATGTATATCATCATATGTCAGATGTCAGATGAGCTTTGAAGTAATAATTTTGTTCGTTTTAAGTTTCAATTTTGCTCTTAGCTTCCTTCATAAACAAAAGCTAAGAGCCCATATGGCACTTGTGAAAAGGTCGGAAGAGCCAAGAGCTCATATGGCATGAGCTCTAGCAAAATTCTAAGAATCAATAGATTGATTTAAAAGGAAAATCAGAGGCTTAATGCCGGTCGAGATTTAAAATAAGAGCTCTGAGACACAAGGTCATTCTAAATATCAAAATTCATTAAGATCCTATCACCCACTCGTAAGTTAAAAATACCTCTTTTTTCTAATTTTTTCTCCTTTCAACCACCCCAGATGGTCGAATCGGGTAAAAAACTTTCTCAAGTCAATTTGTGCAGGTCCCTGCTGGTTTCCCCATCCAAATCCCCCCAATGTCACCAGATCTAGTCGAGATCTAAAATAAGAGCTCTGAGACATGAGTTCCTTCTGAATATCAAATTTCATTAAGATCTGGTCACCCGTTCTTAAGTTAAAATACCTCTATTTTTCTAATTTTTCTGAATTAACAACCCCCCCCCTCTAACTCCCCAGAGAATGCGGATCCGTTCCAGTTATTTCAATCATGTATCTAGAGCTTGTGCTTATTCTTCCCATCAAGTTTCATGCCAGTATCTAGACTCTAAGTGTTTACCAAGATTTCCAGTTTCCAAGATTTCAAGTTTTATTAAGATCCGATCACTCATTCGCAAGATAAAGAAACCTCAATTTTGACCTTTTCCAAGATTTCCAGTTTCCCCCTCCAACATCCCTTGATGTTGCCGGATCTGGCCGTGATTTAAATAAGAGCTCTGAAGCACAAGATCCTTCTAAATATTAAATTTCATTAAGATCTGATCACCCGTTCGTAAGTTACAAATGCCTCATATTTTCTAATTTTTCTCAATTACCCCCTCCCCCAACGAGAGTAGGTCCGTTCCGGCTATGTCAATCACGTATTTAGGATTTGTGTTTATTTTTCCCACCAAGTTTCATTCCGTCCCTCCACTCTAAGTCATTTCCAAGATTTTCGGTACCCCCAACTCCCCCCAATGACACTGGATCCTGTCGGGATTTAGAATAAGAGATCTGAGTTACGAGGTCCTTCTAAATATGAAATTTTATTAAGATCCGTTCACTCTTTCGTAAGTTCAAAATACCTCAATTTTTCTAATTTTTCAGAATTAACCCTCCCCCCAACTCCCCCAAAGAGAGCGAATCCGTTCCGGTTATTTCAATCACTTTCTAGGACTTGTGCTTAGTTTTTTCACCAAGCTTCATCCCGATCCCTTTACTCTAAGCCATTTCCAAGATTTCCGGTTCCCTTCAAGTCCCCCGATGACACTGGATCCGGTTGGAATTTAAAATAAGAGATTTGAGTTATGTGGCACTTATAAACATGAAATTTCATTAAGATCCGATCACTCCTTCGTAAGTTAAAAATATCAAATTTTTTCTAAATTTTCAGAATTAACCCTCCCCCAACTCTCCCAAAGAGAGTGAATCCGTTCCGACTATTTCACATATCTAGGACTTGTGCTTATTTTTCCCACCAAGTTTTATCCTGATCCCTCCACTTTAAACGTTTTCTAAGATTTTAGGTTCCCCCCCCCAACTCCACCCAATGTCACCAGATCCGGTCGGGATTTAAAATAAAATAGCTCTAAGACACGATATCCTTCTAAATATCAAATTTCATTAAAATCCGATCATCTGTTCTTAAGTTTAAAATACTTCATTTTTTCAATTTTTCCAAATTAACCGTCCATCACTCTCCCCCCCCCCCAGATGGTCGAATCGGGGAAACAACTATTTCTAATTTAATCTGGTCTGGTTCCTGATGCGCCTGCCAAATTTAATTGTCCTAGCTTATCTGGAAGTGCCTAAACTAGCAAAACCGGGACAGACAGACAGACAGACAGACCGACAGAATTTGCGATCGCTATATGTCACTTGGTTAATACCAAATGCCATAAAAAGTTTTCTTTTTAATTAATTTTTGCTTCCCTTTTTTTTAAAAAGAGGCGAAAAAAAGTTTTTGTGTAACTTGGGTAATGACAGCTGAACATGGACTACTTCTCATTGCTCCATACTTTCAGTTGAAAAAAGCTTGTTTCTGAACTTAATTTCTGATAGTTTTTCAAGTAATACCTGAAAATTCCGTGATACACTACGTAATATTGACACAGCCATGATATTGTTTTTCCAGGGTATTCATATGATATTTATATATATGTTTTTTTTGTAATATTTGTTTTTATCATGAATAGTATAACTTCTTTTCATTTTGAGTTTTAATGTTGCTCCTTACTTCCAGTCGATTTTATTATTTAATTTGTGACGGTTTTCCAAATAATGCTAGGAAATCCTGTCCCCCTGGTGTAAAATTTGTCCTGGAAAGTTCCTACACAAACTTTCTTTCTCATTGAAAACCATCTCTATGGAAAATACCTCCCCAGCAAAATACCACCCTTAAATCGAAAAAAAATCCCCCTTCAAAATCCACCACTTTTTGGCAATAGTTCGAGATTTGCTTGCAAAGTAGGAAAAACAGTAGGCTATTGGAAAAACCAAAATCAGCATTAACAAAGATAGATGTTTTTGTCATGACTGAAAAATCACCCAATACGGATACACCCGATACCACATACAGCCCTTTTCCCAAATACTATGGACGGTTATGTCATCACCAGAAGTATAGTTATTAGATACTTTAACTATGTTGAACGAAACGGTCATCTCAAAATTTAGATCAGACGACTTCCGGGGAAGGGGACCATTGGGGGAAGCGGGCTAGCTGCCCTCTAGTCTTTTGATCCCTTAAAAGGAGCAACGGAAAATTTATTTTCCGTTCGAATGAACTGTTCTCTTAATTTCCATTCAAATTTCCGTTTCTCTATGATGTTCTGGTAGCCTGCTAGCCTTGGTAGAAAAAAAAAGAAAAAAAGAAGAGAGACATTTCAGTACTACCCATGCAAAAAAGGATTCTCCTTGCTGTTCAAGGTGGGGGGCTGTAAATTGCCATAAATATGGTTTTGGGCCCTGCTGATTAAAATGGTGCGATTTTTAATTTGATCTAACCTTATTATGAGGGATTTTAGGCTTTTTTTGAAATCACAATAAATTTCACTTCATAACAAACTTTTGAGATGAATCCAAATAATAGTTACCATTCTTAAATGAGTGTCAAATGACAATTTTTTTTTCACTAGGCAGTTCTTTTTAAAAACTCGATTTTTTTGCTATTGGTTACTATGGGCTGTGGTTCTCTCTTTACTAGGTTGCAGCAGCTGCTGCAGCCATGATAACTGAAGGTATAATGTATTAACTGTTATTACACAGTATGGGACCAGGATTTGTATGTAATAGGCCCATATTTATATGATATTCTGTCCATACTATTTTTTCAGTCATCTCCTGACTAAGCTGGTCAGGACATTATGGACAATGTATTGTTGATTAGTTTTATCAGGAAGATAAAACTAATCTAATATAAATCTAATAAAAGAGTTAATTTGTGTTGTAAGATCTAAAAGAACATGCCATTTAATGTACCATTTAGTTTCCTATCTGGATTAGATAAGCACTTTCAGAAAGTTTCAAGCACAAACTTTGCAAATCTTGACATTTATTGATGTAGGAATGTGAAAACCTTAGTTTGGGTTATTTTTTAGCTTGCTCGGGATTTGGGGTCTAGGCAAGAATTTCGGGCCTGGAAATCGCAATGTGCCAAGTGAAAGAATTTCGGGCCTGGAAATCGCAATGTGCCAAGTGAAAGATTTGCAGTAAATTGTTTGATACGATAAGCACCATCCAAGAACACAATTAAGTATTGGGCTCCTCCATACAAGAAATACAAAGGGTATGCCAAACAGCAATAGTTACGTTTGATTTGAGATAAAACGTTTTCTGGCTTATTTTTAGCTGATAAAGCTTACATTTTGACTCATGATCTAGCAACGCTGCATTTTGACGAACTCACTGAACAAACAAAACAAATCGGGTCGCCACTTGCAGTTGAATAGGTTCATTCTGGAACCATATCTCTTGCAGTTAAGCTTGAAGAATTTAATTGTGTAAAAAAGAAGAGCTAGTCAGGTAAAATCTAGTGTGGTCAAAGTTTGCTATTAGCGTAGAATTTGGACTATTGAGAAGGAAACATGTTGAGAAAGCAGGCCTTACTTTATAAAATGCTAGCTAAGAAATTTAGAAAGCGATTCCGCCTTACTTCAACCCATCCCTCCTTAATGTGCAAATACATATCGCAAGTTGTATATTTCCCAGGAGTTTTTCCGTTTCTTGATTTCGTCAGTGTTGATACAATTTACAAATGCACGGGTTGAAACAAGTATAAATGTTTAGTGTCGTCACAAGTGCTCTAAACTGGAAACTATGCTGCTTTGTGGCATAGTTTCCAGTTAAGAGCACTTAGAATTGCTAATTCTAGAAGCGCATCCATTTCTGGTTGAACCCTCCTCCTCCATGGGGCCAACTAAAAATGCGTGAAGTGGACTTACTTACAGGTAACGTTACCTATAGAGTGAAGCGTATAAGTCCATGAGCCCTACGGGCAGCGGGGCGAAGCCTGTATTCTATATTTATTTAATAAACCTCGTTTTAGGTTTTTCTTTGAGTTTTACTGCAATTAAATAAAAAAAAGAAGTTTTTTAACTGAAAGTAAGGAGCAATATTAAAACTTAAAACGAACAGAAATTACTTCGTATATGAAAGGGGCTGCTTCCTCATCAACGCCCCGCTCTTTACGCTAAAGTTTGACTCTCTCTCTCAACTCTTCTTTTTAAAACAGTAAAAAAGTTTACTGTTTTACGAAGCAGCATAGTTTCCAGTTTAGAGCACTTGTGACGACACTAAAAATTTACACTTACACTTTACACATTTTTATTCTCGTTGGAGGGGGATTTTAGAAAGCTATAAATGGATGCACTTCTCTAATAATGACAAAGAAACAATACATTCATCAGAATCTTGCTATATGCAGTAATACGCACTTTAGACAGCTTGTGACGAAACTAAACATTTACCGAAACAAGAGTAACTCATGGTAAAATGTATGTTTGGCAAAATCAATAAATTTGAGCTTTATTGTTGCACATTACTAACACTGCATACACCAAGCCCAGGAGAATTGTCCATCAATCAGAATCCTATATTAATGATGTATTGTTTATGTCACTACACTAACCCTTTTATGAAATCAAATAGAAAAAATGGGTTTTGCAACTAAAAGTACAGAGCTACATTAAAACTTTAAATAAACAAAATTTTTCGATATTTGAAGGGGCTTCCCCCTCTGAAACCCCTCTCTCTCTACGTTAAAGTTTTCTTTTTTTTTCCAATTACTCGAGAAAGACTTCATAAACATTATGGCCGTTTAATCAAAATAAAATCTATGTCAAAGCAATAGAGACGTTAGTTTAATAAGCAAGGGATTCAGAAGGGTACAGCCCCACTCACATATGATCTAATTTTTGCATTTTCCAATGTTGTTCTGTAATTTGTGTTGAAAGAAAGTATTTTTAAAATTTTTTATTTCTGTTTGTTAACCAGATCTTGCCAGGATATCTGGATCCCTCAAGGTGGTTTCAGGCACTATCCCCTTTCCCCACTCTACACCCACCATCACTCTTTCATAACAGGTCGTTGCAAATTGAAAAAAAAACTTATTATTCTTATTAAACTGCCATTGCGTTCCAGAAGTCGTTCTTGAGGAATTGGGACAAAAAGTCAAAATTTTATCGCAAAGAGCAAGGTCTTAAGGAGGGTGAAACCTCATTCATATGCGAAATAATTTTTGTCCATTTAAGCTTTGATGTTGCTCCTTACTTTAAGTTGAAGAAGCCTTTTCTTATAAATAAATTTTGATTAATTTTAATAGCACAGAGAAATTCGGCTCCCACTCCATCAAAAATTACTTCACCTACGAAAAATCCATCATGGTAAGTTTTTTTCGCGTAAAAGTGCCCTCCCTCATTTCCAAGAAAATTCCTCCAAGACAATTCCACTCTAGCTGAAAATTCCACCCAGAAAATTTCTTGCAGATGATCTGGGGTGAAAATTTTTCTTATTGCACTTTCATCTGAACGACTTTCATTTGTGATTGTTTTTAAAATCGAGGTATTAACAATTACTCTTATCAATGTTAATAGCAGTCTATCGACCGTAAAGACAGGTCATTGGCTATGCATCTTTCAATCAGCGAAGAATATAGAAATTTTGACCCTCTTGGCCTACCATACGCATTCTGCACTCCGAAAATCAACACCTTCATTGAAAGCAGCAGTAAAACTATTATTCTAAACCAGATGAAAGCGCAGGATTAAAAGACTTAGAGCTGTGGCTTTCATACTAAATTATATTTTGTCGTCCGATGTCCAGAGGCGCCATTTGGGGAGGGGGGGGGGGGAGGGCGTCAGGTATGGGCAAATGCCCACCCCAGATTTTCCAGGGGGCCCAAGCTTCCACCACAAAGGGCCCTTTGCCGGCCGTAATAATCCATTATGTCCAACATAGTCCATTCTGTCCAATTGATTTGAAATTACTGCACGCCTATTAACCAAAGAGCGTAATTACTTGACGACTCTTGGGGTAATTACGCTATTTGCTATTAATTATTGTAAACTTTGAAAGTAGGTAAGATACATAATAAAATTTTCGAGTTCTGTCAAATGCCCATTCCCTAGATGATTACGCCACACGAAGTAAGCTGGGGGGGGGGCAAGATGGAGTTTATGCCCAACCCAAGATTTGGTCCAAATAGTGCCTCTGCCTATGTCGTGGTAATATTTACAATGACTTTCTCAATATTTGCGTAGATAACCCTCACCTGAACTACTTCCTAGTGGTAAATACACTTTAATATCTGTATAATATTGATTTCAGTGCCCTACAAATAAAATGTTCCAAGAGAGTTCATAAATTTGTTTATTAACAACAAGAGCTAAGAGCTCATATGGCACTTGTGACGAGGTGAGAAGAGCTAAGAGCCAAGAGATCATATGGTATGAGCTCTAACAAAATTCTATGAATCAATAGATTGATTTAAAAAGGAAAATAAGAGGCTTAATGCCGGTCAAGATTTAAAATAAGAGCTCTGAGTCACAAAGTCCTTCTAAATATCACAATTTATTAAGATCCGATCACCCACTCGTAAGTTATAAATACCTAATTTTTTCTAATTTTTCCTCTCCCTTTTGCCCCCCAGATGGTTGAATCTGGGAAAACGACTTTATCAAGTCAAATTGTGCAGCTCCCTGACATGCCTACCAATTTTCATCGCCCTAGCACGTCCAGAAGCACCGAACTCGCCAAATCACTGAAGTCCTCCCCCCAACTCCCCCAAAGAGAGCGAATCCAGTACGATTCTGTCAATCACGTATCAAGGACATTTGTTTATTCTATCCACCAAGCTTCATCCCAATTCCTCCACTCCAAGTGTTTTTCCAAGATTTCCCCCTCCAACTCCCCCCAATGTCAAAAGATCTGGTCAGGATTTGAAATAAGAGCTCTGAGACTTGAATTCCTTCTAAAAATCAAATTTCATTACGATCCGATCATCTATTCGTAAGATAAAAATACCCCAATTTTCATGTTTTCCAAGAATTCCGGTTTTCCCCTCCAACTCCCCCGAATGTCACAGGATCTGGTCGGAATTTGAAATTAGAACTTTAAAGCACAAGATCCTTCTAAATATCACATTTCATTAAGATCCAGTCACCCTTTCGTAAGTTACAAATACCTCAATTTTCAAAATACCCCCCCCCCCCCAATTCCACCAAAGAGAGCAGATCCGGTCCAGTTATGTCAGTCACGTATCTTAGACAGGTTTCTATTCTTCCCATCCAGTTTCATCCTGATCTCACCGCTTTAAGTATTTTCTAAGATTTCCGGTTCCCTCAACTACCCCCCCCCCCAATTACGCTTGATCCGGTTGAGATTTAAAATAAGATATCTGAGTTACGAGGTCCTTCTAAATATGAAGTTTCATGAAGATCCGATCACTCCTTCGTAAGTTAAAAATACGTCATTTTTTCTTATTTTTCAGAATTACCCCCCCCCCCCCAAATTGAGCGGATCCGTTCCAATTATATAAATCACGTATGCAAGACTTCTGCTTATTTTTCCAACTAAGTTTCATCCCAATCCCTCCAATCTAAGCGTTTTCCATCATTTTAGGTTTCCCCATCCCAAACTTCCCCCAATGTCACCAGATCCGGTCAGGATTTAAAATAAGAGCTTTGAGACACCATATCCTTCTAAATATCAAATTTCATGGAGATCCAATCACCCGTTCGTAAGTTAAAAATACCCCATTTTTTCTAATTTTTCAGAATTAACCCCCCCCCCAACTACCCCAAAGAGAGCGGATCCGTTCTGGTTATAAAATAAGAGCTCTAAGACACGATATCCTTCTAAACATCAAATTTCATTGAGATCCGATCACCCGTTCGTAAGTTGAAAATACCTCATTTTTTCTAATTTTTAAGAATTACTCCCCCCCAACTACCCCAAAGAGAGCGAATCAGTTCCGATTATGTCAATCATGTATCTGGGACTTGCGCTTATTTTTCCCATCAAGTTTCATCCCGATCCCTCCACTCTAAGTGTTTTCCAAGATTTTAGGTTTCCCCCCTCCAACTCCCCCAATGTCATCAGATCCGGTCGGGATTTGAAATAACAGCTCTGAGACACAATATCATTTCAAACATCAAATTTCATTAAGATCCAATTACCCACTCATAAGTTAAAAATACTTCATTTTTTCTATTTTTTTCGAATTAACCGGCCCCCTCCTAGATGTTCAAATCGGGAAAACGACTATTTCTAATTTAATCTGGTCCGGTCCTTGATAAGCTTGCCAAATTTCATCGTCCTAGCTTACCTTGAAGTACCTAAAGTTGCAAAACCGGGACTTTAGGTTTCCCCCCTCCAACTCCCCCCAGTGCTATCAGAACCGGTCGGGATTTAAAATAAGAGCTCTGAGACGCAATATCATTCCAAATATTAAATTTCATCAAGATCCAATCACCCACTCATAAGTTAAAAATACTACTTTACGAAATGTTTTTATTTCAGAAGACTGTTTTCCTAAATTAGTGATTAATATAGACCAGCACTTGAATGAGGCCTTAACCCTACTCATCCATACAATCACATAGGTCAAACAGCATAGCCACTCACAATCAAACATAAAAAATAATCCATGGACAGGCAGTCATGTCGTCAATAAGTATAAGTAGTCATTTACCAAACAATAAAAACAGTAAAGACAAATAATTCAGAGGCAACAACCCAACACAAGGGCTCGTCAGGAGAATACACTTGCCTATAGGGTTTCAGCACTTTAAATTCTTTACCCGGTCAAGTGTTGTGCCAACCACAGAATACCTATGGTATCCCCGTGTCAGGTATCACCCCCGAAATATATGCCTATGAAAAAAAAACAAAAACAAACAAGAAAATGTAGAACAACCAAGTAACACCAAAGCAAGTTTATCCTGTTAATATAATCCCCTGTTAAGCAGCAGTAGGTAAACTAAATATGATAAATTTTTACCAAATCACAAATATTAACGCTTTGTGAAAAACCTGAATGAACTAAAACAATTACAGATTTCATCAGTACCATGTGGCAGTTTTTGAAAAATGTGCTCATTTTAGATACACAATTCACAAAATAGATGGCGCTGCATCAACTTTTCGCGAACCTAAAAAATTAACCAAAAATTTCTCTAAGTATTTCCAGATAATTCTTTTGGTATTTATTTAAAAGTTCGTTATAATGGAAACTAAATTTTTTAAATTGCCAAGTTAATTTATTTGCAGAAAAACCTCTTAATATCAATTTTTGACTTAAGATTTTACATCTATTTTTAAAATCAATATAATTACTACAAATCCTTGCATATCGAAGTAACTGTGAGAAAAACGCCGAATATTTGATATTTGAGTGTATATTACTTTCAGGGAATGGGAAATTAATCACTTCAAAATCGAAATCATCCGTTTTATTATTCATTTTGAAACTTAATCTACTATTATCAGAAATATTAATATTTAAATCTAAGAAATGATCTTCAAGACTAGCGCCATGACTAGGTTCAAGAGTAAGCTCTGATGGATATATATTTTTAGAAATATCAATGAAATCCTTACAATTTAAGACCAAAATATCATCTAAATATCTTTTATTATTTGACAAAACATGTTTTAAATTATTTGGATAAATTCTTATCCATCATATAATTATATTCTAGTTGACTTAAAAAGAAGTCAGCTGTAAATGGGCTGGCATTCCCATGGGAATTCCCACGATTTGCTTGAACAAATTACCATTAAATCATATAAGTATTCTATAAAACAAATTCTAATATATCAAAAATCATATCCAAGCTGTAACATGTCAAGTTAACTGTAGTCTTAAAGCAATTTGTCCATATAGCTTTTTTATTTTAAGTGTCTATTTTTAAGAACCTCTTACTAGATAAGAGGAAAGATTTCTTGATAACCGTTTTTAAATTATCTAACACTACATTAAGTGATAAACTAGTATACATTGTCGCAAAATCGAAAGACTCCATTCTTTTAGCTGAAACCATTGTTAAAGAATCTATCACCTGCAGTGAATTATTAACACTCCAATATGGATTAAAATTCGAAAAGTTTTTAATACTAGAACAATAGGTTTTAAGTTTATTTATAATTTCCTTTAAAATTAAAGAGAGGTCAGTAGCAGCAATGCGGGTTGGACATTTAGCTGCTCCAGCAATAAACCGTGGTTTAGGGGGATTCCTATGAAATTTTACAGTCCAATATAGGAAAGGGAACTTTTTATTATTGTCATTTATTAATATTAAATTTGTTTAAAAGTATTTCTTCAGTCTTTGTTAAGTTTTGCTGCAAAACATGACTGCTCCTCCAACTTGGATTTGCTCATTGATATCTCATATCTTGCACACATCTCATATCATCCAAGGCTTAGTTGACATACCCTTGTAATTTCTAATACTACGTTTGGTACTCTAGTCTTTTTATCATTGCTTCTTCCTTCTTTACTATCAACTTCTGATAGTGAAAACAAACTAATTATTTTGCTAGTATGTCTTGTCAAAAATAACTTGATGGTTATCTCTCTGAATTCTGCTTTTTTTTACTAGTAAAAAATACATTTAAAATCCTGCCTTATATTGGATCTGGTTGCTGCGGCCGGTTGCTATGGGCTCACGGGTATATGTAAATTACACTCTCATGGAAGTGTGCAAATTATGTATTTTTTGTAGTATGCTAATGGGGAATGTCTTATCACCGGATCTAATTGCTTGGTAGACCGGTTATGCAAATTATGTTTTACTTCTGTTATGCAAATCATGCCTGATGACCAATCACTACTAGTGCTATGTAGTAGAATGCCGCTGCTGCGGTTAAGGTAGGAACTGAGTGTAGCAGCTGATTTCGTATTCAATCAGGAGTTAAGCAGCGTCGTATTTTATCCCCATTTGTAAGTATCTTTTTGATTGACTTTGTCTTAAAGAGCCTAGGAAAGGCAATTGGAAAACACGGAATCAAATGGGGATGAAAGACTTTCCTGGACTTAGATTATGTTGATGATTTAAGCATCGTAGATGAAAGTGCGCACAAAATGAATGAACCCTTAAAGGTTTTGCGAGTTCGGGGCGCTAGGATAGGTTTGAAAATTAATGTTAAGTAGACTAAATCGCTAAGGCTAGGAATAAGTGAAGATGCAAAAGTGATATTGGGTAACAAAACAATTGATCAGGTGGACAGATTCACTTACCTTGGTAATATATTAGTAAAGGAATAGTGAAGGTGTTAAAAGTATAGCCAAGGCTCAGGGTGTTTTTTTTTCAATTGAAAAACGTTTGGAAGGATAGGAAGAAAAGTTTGCAGACCAGGATTAGAATATTGGAATATTTAGTGATGATAGTGATTAAATATGGTTCTCAAGCATGGGTGCTCCAAAAAGCGGATAAAGATTTGCTAGATGTTTTCTAGTAAAATTACCTGTGGATTGTTCTGGGTATCTGGCTGACAGACTGTACTCAAAACGGTAGGTTATACGAAAATTGTGGTTCAATCCCGCTTTCTAGGACTATGATGAAGGAAAGGCTTAGATGACAATGGCACGTTCTGCGGATGAACGATGAAAGATTGCCAAAATTTTTCGTATTCACCCAACTGTATAAGGCTTAACGGAAAGCAGGTCGTCCGTGGTGGGGATGGGAGAATGTCACGAAGAAAGATTGAAGGAAAATGGAAACTTCCTGGGAGGGTGTAAACAGGGAGGGTTCGAATAGATTGGGATGATGGAGAAGCGTGTTTTACTGTTGGCCCCAGGTGGCTTGGTGCTGTAGTGAATTGTTGGTAGTAGTTGTAGTCCTAAGTTGTTCCAGCTGTAGTAGTAAATGCTATGTCACCCAAGATAATAAATAACCTCTCTCTCAAAAAATATCCCATTTGTAAACAGAGGTCAGAATGTATCATTTACAGCCCTTGCCCTGAGGGCTATGGGGGAGGAGTCAAGTCAACCCTGGAGCATTGTTGCTGGACTTGTTGACTATTATGAAACAAATTTTGTTCAAAATGTTCATCAGATATCTTGCGAAAATAGGGCATGAGAGGGGGGCTGGTTGCCCTCTAATCACTTATATCTTAAAATGAACATAAGCAATTTCCAATTCCAATATAACAAGCCTCTTCCAAAGCATCTAAGACAGCTTCTTCTATACGAATCGCCCCAGAAGCGCATAAAATTAACATATAATAATATAGAATGAATATAGAAAATTATAATATTCGCTGAAAGGATGTTATATTGAGGATTTACATTCGAATCATAAACAAGACTAGAAACTGTAAAAAGTTCAAATTTATGCGGAGAGACACTTCATATTCTACGGCATTGGCACTATTCGCCTAAAGCCATTGTAATAGTTAAAGGGGCTTCAAAGTTTATAAATGAAGAATATAGGTTGGCGTGTGCGGTATGTTCCAACAATGCCAGCGGTAATTTGATTTATTGTCTGGGGAAGAGGAAGTTTCATGATGGTTCTCCAATCCTTCAATTTTTCATTTCTCATGGCAAGGGAAATCCTAACCTGTTGTCTTCAAATTGAGTTTTGATGAGGTTACAGTGACCTATGCTTCCAGCAGGTTGGCAAACACTTCCTACAAAATATTTTACGGGGAAAATTTTAATTTTATGTGCAGTTTTGCATATGGTGTCAATAACTTGGTTATCTTAATTTTCTTGAAATTTCATTTACCAACCAAAAGAATTTCTTTGGTTGTGTTCTCAAGCATTATCATATATTCTTTATGCTTTTGGTAAATTCATATTGCAAGACTGGATATCTAGTTTCCTGCAGAACTTTGGAGTAATCGATGTGAATTTTATGCAACTTATGTAGTTTGATATATTGTTTCTAGTTTTTACTGGTGTCCTGTTGAGACGTAGAAAGTAGTTCACTTAAACAAGTGGTGTAACATAAAACTTCTATAGGAAAAGCTATGAACAGAGTCTTATGGCCCTATGGTAAGAGTCTCCTGGCCATCTCCGCCCTAATAAGTGATCGTTGTTATAATATCATTCGACATTAATGTTATTTTTTTAGGAAACATTCTAATCTAAATTCAAATCTGACAGTCATCCTTTTGGGACAATCGATTGCGACTCCTGGCCTTCTCCACCATAAGATGTTATCCCACATTTAGTTTCCACATACTAGTGTTTTTCTCGAAATTTGTATCTCGGCCAACGCATTTAGTTTGCAAATTAAAAGCGCAATAAAATGAATAAGAAATTGTAGGAATAATGTGGGAAAAACAATCACCTCAATTTTTTTCACAAGATAGGAATGGATTAGGCCTTAGGCCTAATCTGTCCTAACAAATAGTCCTCACAGGATTAGGCCTTTTGGCGCCTGGGCAGGAAATAGCACTTGATGCCCTTGCTCATTAAACTCATTATTGACAACCAACTATTGTTATTTTTTGCTTCTCTAAACGAAGATACTAATTTATTTTATATTTAATTCTTTTACAATGATTACAATTTTTTTAATTTTATGAACATTTTTTTTATATAAAATACACAACAAGGTTAAAAATATCCATGAGATTCCAATAACAATATTTTATTGGTGATAAAGCCAATTTAAATGTTAGCCTGTCAATCTTTTCATCTGCCCCAAAGCTTAACTTTACTTGTTTTTTTCGACAGAAATGGCTTAATATTGTCTTCATATGAAAGTCGCGTGACCATGTTCTGTTATATTTGGATTATACTCAAGTTTGTCAAACAATATTCGGTCGTCCTGTTTATAACATAATTTTTAACTAACTTTAATCTGCTAAAAGTTCTTTCATTAGAAGTAACTGATGTAACCACACTTAAACATATTTTCAAGAAGATTATGACGTTTGGATATGCATTTTGTAGACCTGGTTTGTGTATAACAGCCATAAGATTATGAAGAGTTTTTGAACTTGGGGATGATGAAAACTCGAAAGAATGGTACTAGAGATTGAACTGCTGATAATTGTCCATCTTTTCAATAACCTATCTGTAAATGTCAGCTAGCTCCAGTGCTCGCAGATTGAGGTTCTCATTCGTTAATAGTAGTTCTAATCCATGTAAAAAACGAAGCATTTTATGTTTTTTCTGTAAAGTATGAAAGCTGTTTTTGGTTTCGCTTAGTATGTTATCAGTTATCTCTAAATCATCACACGGAAGTTTGTTTCAACATCCCGCTTCATAGTTAACATATTCTTCATCATTTATTTTTCTACTTTCTTTTGGATACATCTATTTCTGTGGGTCTAAATGAAGCCCTTTGACTATAGTCCTTGTGCCTGTGATGGCAGTAGAACCAATAGCTCCTCAGTAAGATAGTTTATATGCTTTACAGGTCCATCGGCAGGGGTACTTTTTTCCTTTAATATTTGTTGGCAATATCAACTTGGGTGAGCTCCCTGTGCCAGAAAATAGTTAATACGATCAACCAAATTTTTTATGTTTTTCAAAATATTTCTGGCTTTGGTTTTGGGAGCTGAATTAGAACTATTGATGATTAAGTTAAGTGCTTTCATTAGCCCTCAAAGATACATAGTAATTACTGGAAGAGCTTCCGTTCTTCCGACCACCTATTGTCACCCAGTCTTTGAGAGATCTATGTACGCGTTTGAGAAACGCTTAGCATCTGATAGTATATTTTGCAAAGAACGAAAAAAGCCAGTTTAAAGTTCGAAAATACGTAACTGATTCATGTTTCACACAGGCAGCATTAGATCCTACGAAATTTAGACAATATGCATCATGTAACACGAGATAAGTGATTTCATTCCTTTAACCCTTGTAGGGTGACTGGCCTCCACAGTTTTGGAAATCTATGTTTTCTCAGTCTTTCTAACTACTTAAAAAAGTGCTAGTCTTATCTTATTAATCACCATTAAGAAATCAATATAACTTCTACAAGTCTAAGCTTCTTTCTCGTCAATTTTCATATATCTAATAACCTGAGACATTTAATTGAACTGGCTCAAGTGTGGTTTACAATTAAACACAATAGGAAGTACCCTAACCTACTTCTATCTTCAGGAACTTTTTATTTTATTTTCGAAGATATAGTTTAAAAAATCGGTTTGAATGTCAAGAGAAAGAACAATAAAGTCACTTGTCCCTTTTATAGCAAATGATGTGCTCCTTTTATTGGAGGATTATAATGAAAAAGTAGATCGATCATCATGAGAAATTTACAACTGCTTTGCTCACCAATATTTAAGCTTTTGTGTGATCCTTGTAAGGGACTGCCTCTCCAGCAAAGGACTTGGTGGCTTAAGAAGTTTTCATGTTCTGGATTTTTTTGTTCAACTTCTTCTATTGTGTTAGAACCTGTTCCTGAGAAAAACGGGAAACAGTATTATCATAAAAAAACCTGTATAGTATGAGGAAAATATGTTTTTTTCATTTTCCGTACCTTAGGCAAGATTCTGTTAATTAAGAATTTTGTTCATATAACCAGTCTCTAATTAACTGCCTTCCATCTTTTGATGTATTGGTTAGATTAGCATCAATTCTTCCCTTCTTCAAAAGCTAAGTAACTACAGGGCATCTATCTGCATCCAGTACGTTTTATGGTCAAGTAACTGGATCCTCAATATTAAATTTAACGCTGAAATTACCGTTGGATGCAATTTAAGATGCACTAGCAGACATGCACTCACATTCAATACGTGACATTTCAGTTATGCAGCCTCCAGTGTAACTGAGCTTGAAGAATTTTCTTTATTGTATCAGCCAAGGTCCAGTTTGTGATCTGGTTTGCATTCAGTTGCTGCAATCATATTATCCGTATCTTTATCATCATTATAAACTTGGGCTTCATTCCATTTATTGCTATCTAACTTCTATTGTTGCCTCGTAAATGAGACAATGATAATTTTTGAACTATTTTGTATGTTTTACACATATAGATAAATTTCAAGTGTGCTGTGTCTGTATTTTTCACAAAAATACTGACAAGAAAGCTTATGTGATCCACAAGTCGCTGAAATTTTCTGAAAAACATAGTATGTGGGAATTAGCAGTGCAGGAATTATACATATTATGTATGAGTAGTGAAGAACATAAGAATGCCTCCTGAAAATCTTCAAGAAGGACGTCAAAAAATTGGATCAATATCAAACAGAACTCCCGTTTACGCCAATTTGCTGGCAGCTGGTACGGCTGGATGTATTGCAGACTTTTTAACGTTCCCTTTTGATACCGCCAAAGTCCGTTTGCAGGTGAGATTTGAAAATTTTTTATTCGGAACTAAACATATTTAGCAACTTTTTTTCATAGCTGCAGTCAGCAAAGTTTTGTGTGAAAGTGAGGTAATTAGCATAATAATTGTTAAGTAAGTCAAGTTGCAGGTACAAGATAAGATCACTGATGTGATCAAACTTCCTTGAACTTCGGAAATGGCCAAAAACTCCTCAATATGATAAACCAAAATAAAAAGATATAATTTAAACGACATTATTGCAAAACCTAAAAGTAAAGTGTTTGCCCCCCTCCTTTTGAAAAGAAAAAATTCACTTTTGAATGAGTCGCAGTAAGGTATGGTAATTTTGTCTTTATGGTTGGGGACATTGCATTCTACTAGTAAACCCAAACAAAGTTTTTTTTTATTTTTTACCCCTACACTTTTCTTTTAGTCAAAATAGGAGTTTAAATCTTTTCAGCGTAACTAAAATCGTTTTCTTCGTTTATGATCCTTGATTTGGGTTCTTTAAACAACATACTTCTCCTGTGGAAATTCAAAGGAAGTTTTGTTTTAGTGTGGGCAGTATATTTGTTTTTTCTCTATATGTTTGTCTTTCTAGTCGTATTTTGGAATTGGTGATGGGAAGAGAAATAAAAAATTCTATCAATTTTTCCAAGTTGCAGAAAATAAGTAGTATGGGTTCAACGAATGTTATCGGCCAGTCCCCTACCCTTTTCTTCCTTAGTGGCTTAACATCATGAAGAAGGTTTAATGGTAATTCCCATAGTGTTGCCATCTACTTAACTGAAGTCATAGATGGTATCATTGTTAACTACATTTATACATGGTGGCATGTTTCCTTTTCCAACGACACATTTTTTAGCTTTTAAACAGTTTTCCATTGATTTGATGAAATTTACGTCTGGTGCGAAATCGAACTTGAGACCCATGATTGGTGATAATATGATCACAGAGATACATTCTAGGTAATCAATGTATTCTTTTTGAGCGCTAGCCAACTGATGCTAAGCGTCGTTATATCATAACAAGTTGATTGCGCAATCGATTTATCAGTTTGAGTAAGATATATGGTAAATACTATCGCTGATTCGTTTCCATGCACCTCTTTTGGCATCATTCCAAGAATATTCATACCGGATTTCAGATGCTTGCTGGACAGACATATTCTTTTGATGGTAAATGAAACATTGTATACTGAACTAAATAAAAAAAGAATCATGATCATGTAGATTGTCAATAGGGCGACAAAGCTTTATCACAATAACGACTTACATTATTAAATTAGATCTTTCGGGGTAAGTTGTGACAGAACTTGCCAGAAGACAATATGTATGCACTTTTGATACTACTTCTACGGTTACTGTAACTAATAACATTAAGGACATTAAGTAGAAACATTTAGGGGGAGTTTCAATTAAGCAGAAAAATTCACGCATGCAAGCATTAAAAGGGCATATAAGCAATATCATAGCCAGCACTGCTCTATCATAGATAGTAACATCATTGATATTTTAAAGGAGCTAATTTAGTTGCAAATTCAAAGTTCTTGTACCCTTCTTAAGAGTCAAAAGGGATTGAAGGACAATCAGCCTTCTTCTTTAGCTTGTAATTTTTCAAACAGTTCAAATCAAAATTTAATATATCCATTTTGTTCAGCACAGCTGAATAGTCCTGTAACTGTGTTTCTAGGGCTATCGTGTAGGTTGACCCCCCACAGTTATGCAATTTGCCCATTTCAATTAAAAACTAAATGTCGCCTTAACAACAAATCGAAAATCACTACGTGTATACTGATTGCCCACAAGACATCTCAGCAGTATTTCAAGAAAAACTGAGGGTATCACGTTCAAACTTTCCCGGCTACTTCTATTATTACTTCTGCTCTTAAAACTTAACTAAATCGAAAGTGTAAGTGTATCCAAGCTGTCAAAGAGCACAGATATATCTTTTTGCGAATGGTATCAAGTTTTATTTTTCAGGTCAACTAGAGGATGTATGAAACTAAATTAAGCAAAACTATTTGTGCCAATATTTTTAAAAGGCTGTATGATGTTAAAAAACGTTGAAAAACTTTCTCCAGCATACAAATAGCAGGCCAAACTATAAATCCTTAAAGATATTGAAACGATTTAAATTATTATTTCTTTCCCTGAAAACATTATTATTATTATTATATTATTATTATTATATAATAATTATAATAATCATTATAATTATTATCAACAAAATTATTATTATTAATCTATTATTTTTGTCCTAGTATTGTTTTTTCACTATGTCAATATAAAACGAATACAAATTAATAAACAAAACTTTGCCCACAAAACAAGTTTTTCGAAGATAAGTAAAGAACTCCATTAAACCAAAAACGAACAAAAATAAAATTAAATAATCTACCAAGCGTAAAACTATCCCAAATCAGCTTCGATAAATAAATGAAAACCAAAACGAACAGTAATTACAATAAATTACCGAGTCAAACTTAAAACGAGCAGAAATTAACATGAGTAGGGCTTAAAACCCTTATGCCTTCCCAAGGCCAGAATTTAATTTGCAATTTACTGATTTTTTTTTTCTTTGTTTTCACTTTTATAACTTAATAAATCAAATATACTAACATTTTAAGAAATAAATATCAGCATATGTACGATAAACTGACAACGAATATTCATCTGTGTTTTTTCAGTGAAGTGCAGACTATGTTCTTGCCTTTGGAAGGCATAGGGGCAGAATGTATTTTGAGCAGAATGTATTTTATGAATACTGCTAATATTAGTAGCTCTGCTTTGCTGAAGTTTGACAATTCAAACGTGTATGCAAATGTAGTATCTTGTCAGGTAAATGCTTCGTACATGATCTAATTCAATATGTTGAAAAGGTATTTAAATAGCTCTGATTTATTAAATTCGTTTTGCGAGATCTTCCTCTAAGTTCTCAAAATGTCTGTCCTTAAGAAATTTAAGTATTGAAGTTATTAAGAATTAAGAATTAAATTATTTAAAAATAATCTAAAAAACTAAAAAAAAGTCTTAAAAGAAGTCCTAAAGTCTAAAAAAACAAGCCTTGAAAAAAAATAAGCAAAAGAAAAAATATCATGAAATTTATTGATTTATAATTCCATAATTCCAAACAAACAAAAAATCCAATTCTAAAGATAATATTTAAAAAAATAAATAAATTGAGCCTGAAGTAAAAAAGATAAAACTTCGTTAGATTTATAGTTTTAAATACAAATCAGAAAGATTTAATTTCAAACATACTGTTCAGAAAATGTTTTTTTTTAATTTGGCTTAGGAGGAGGATGCAATTGATGAGGGAAACTGGAAATGTTCAGAATCGATAGTAAAGGTTTGCCTTTGGGGCTATCTTTGGAGACTTCTCGAAGGATTTAGTTATGGACTCAAGAGGTTGAAATGCCACTCTTAAATTACTATATTTTGACTTCCACTCTCCTTCACACCCCCAAGTTTCTTTCTCGATAAATCTATTCTATGCATGGATATTAATTATTGGCTTTTCATATTATCTATAACCCTTTTTTTACCAAGGGGGAATCCTTGATTTTAAAAGCTAAAAACTATGGTCATTCCATTCGGTTTTTCTAATCATAAGATATAAAAAATGAATGGGGCAAGGGGATCCCAATTTGTTAAAGTTAAAAACAATGCTGAGTACTGAACAGATATAATATTTGTCTCGAGGGTTAGCTTCGCAGAAAGTTTCATCCTTAGATATAAAAAATAGTTGACATATGAATCAGATAATCTTATTGCCTGTATTAAAAATAACATAGTTATGCAAACCATTCAATCAATCAGAGATTGATTGAAATAAAATAATAAAAATAATATAATAAAAATAATAAAATAAAAATATAATAAAAATAATTGAAGATTGATGAATAATCAGTCACACAAAGATCCAATGTTCGTTGACATGGAACCTATTATATCACAGTTCAGAATAAGCTGGCTGAACGTTTAAGTGTTTTTGAAGCAACTAGTCATTCAATTAATGCTAATATATGAGTCAAATAAAAGTTAATTGCTCCAATAATGGCATTACAAAGTTGCCAAGATACGTATCCCTACGCAATCCGGAATGCAAATCGTATTGAAGCTTCGTCTCCCCTTCCTTAAACCACCCTCTTCTTCTGTTACAGCATTAATTACAGTATTTGTAACTCTAAAATGTATCATCATACTAAGTAGTTTTTTCCTAGAGAAACCAAGCTAATAAATTACCACACTCGCTTCTATCATTTTAACAGTAAATAGAAGTTTTTTGTAAAATTGCTATCTACTTTCCGTTTTCAAAATAATTTTCATAATCTTCAGTAATCTATACTTAATACAATCTTACATCTTTAATTACATAATCTTCAAGTAATCTGTACCCGCACCGAGACTTTTTCAATCCTGTTAGTTCTGTCTCCAATACTCCTTCGTAAAAGCAGATTTGTTTCTCTTTCAAAACTTTTATATTTTTTATTTCGTTTTTTTTAACTTTTTCACGGTTTCAAAAATTCCTGAAATGCTGCAATCAAATCTTTTGAACACTTTTTTTACCACTAGTTAAGGCTCCGTCTTTGTCTTCAACTGGAAGGAGTTCAGATTGGCTACTCCGTCTCATTTTTTCAACATGCTAATGCAATATTTATTTTTTTTAGTTATGCCATCTAGCTGTATCTGCCAGATCTTCAGTAGTTTTATCCATGGATTCCACTTCATACCTCCTTAATGCATATATCAATGCTTTTTCTAGTTCCTTACATTTCTTTTATTGCTCTGTTGTCTATTACTCAGATACTCCTTGTTCAAGCCACACTCAAATACTTCTTATAAAAACATTCCTATAAATTCGTTTCTAACAAGCTTAACGCTTCTTACGATACCAAAACCCATCCCTTCCTGCCAGTTAGCCTCATTTACCATCCAAACATATTTTTATAAAAAAAAAGCCAAAAACTATTGGTTTAAGTGTAGTAATTATATCAATGTTATCTAAACTATCGAAAATGCTATGTAACTGTACTAACTGAAACTAACCGTTACCACAATCCGTCACACTAAACGAGGGAAAGTGAGAATAATAAGAGATGGCATAAAATGCAAAATTATATAGAAAATCACATGCATTTTCGAAACTAAAGATTTTTTTTAGGAGGGATGGTTCCGATACAACCATATGGAAAGGTCAGATTTCATTTCTGTATCCTAGATTAGGGCACAATTTTTGTTTGGCTTCTATGTCCCTTTTTTAAAGAAACTATTTTTATTTCAATATCCCTCGTGGGTATCTTGTATTTTAATCTAAAAGTGAAAGTACTAGTCTAAATCACTTCAAACAATTGCTTAATAATTAGACTAAAGTAACTATATTTTTTTATTCCTTATAGGTGGCTTATACCTCTCCCAGTCTTGCTCCCACGGGTAGTGGGACCCTAGGAGCTCCAGGCCCACGATACAAAGGAACCATGGGTACAATTATGACCGTTGCTAGAGAAGAAGGTTTTAAGTTAGTATTGTCTGCTTATTTATGCTTGAAAATTAAGCAAGATTGATAAATTTATTCAATTAAATTATGTTGAAGGATAAATTTAACAAGCACATATTTGGTAGAATGATTTGGCGTGCTAAGGTTCCTTCGTTTTACTTTTACTGCTTTCATTTCTCTTGGACATAAAGTGAAAAAACACGAATATCAATTGAACAAGTCTTGAAAAGATAATTTCTAAGATAAAAATAAAGGAAAAGAAATTAGTTTGGTAAAAAATTTAAAATGTATGTTACTGGAATAAGAACTGAGTCTTTGAAACCATCACGATAAAAATAAGCCGGTTAAAAATTTTTCAAAAGAATTTAAGATCTTTGAAATACGAAAAAAAATTAAAAGGCTCTGTTTTCCATGGACAAAATTCAACATCATATGATTTTTGAACCAAAAAGATAAATAGATGAAATTATTTATGCAGATGGCAGCATTTGGGTAATCCCTGTTCTGTGTAGTCTCAAAAAAGTGCTGGTACCGGGAATCAAAGGGGTAGGGCTCTGCTCAAACCAATCTAATGGATATTACTGAGGACTGCCCCTTCCTCATCCCCATCTGTACATCATGGTCGCAGACAATCATGAGCGACAGAGTTCGCTCATTAGATTAGAAATTGAAAGTTTTAGTCCTCTAATTAAGTTCAAACCGATTAGAGACCAACCAACCACCTAAGGGTGGTATTTTCTGAGGGATAATTTTTTGCGCTGGGGTATTTTCTGCTGGGGCTATTTTCCGATTGGAGTATTTTA
Organism: Artemia franciscana; assembly: GCF_032884065.1. Taxonomy (NCBI): domain Eukaryota; kingdom Metazoa; phylum Arthropoda; class Branchiopoda; order Anostraca; family Artemiidae; genus Artemia; species Artemia franciscana. The sequence goes on from NC_088868.1 coordinate 21,029,111, forward strand.
CGGGGCTATTTTCTGTGAGGGGAATTCCTGAGGATATATTCTAGGGGTATTTTATGGGGCTGAGTATTTTCTTATATACGCCGGCCACCAACAGAATTATGGCTTGATTTATCTTGTAAAATGGTAAAATCTTCCTTCAGTATTTTGTGTAAAGTTGAAATTCAGCTTTGGACTTAACTAGTTTTAGTATTTTGTTGTTTATTTTCCTTTTTTTCTTTTTAGGAGTTTATATAGTGGTTTAACAGCAGGACTTCAGCGACAAGCACTATTTGCATCGATCCGTATTGGCTGCTATGATTCTATCAAAACTCTCTACCAATCTTGGTTTTATGGTAATTTCTTTGATGTCAAAGTTTGTAATTTTTTCTTAGTTACACAAGCGTATTATGTGTGAAAGACATGTCCCTGTTCCTTATCAGAGCTTAGCATAAGTGCTTACATGACAATTGCCTGAATAAAAAACACGCGTGTCAGATTTGTATTATCTTATAGTTTTTTTTTTGTTTTTTTTTTACTCTTGAAAATAGTTTTAAACTGCTCCCCAAATAGTATGACACTTCTTTTTAGATCTTAGCTTCTTATTAAACGAATTATATGAGTTGTTGTTTTAATTGATTAATTTTTCTGACAAAAAGATTAGTGTTTCGGGTTCGTCACACAAAGAAGCTCTTATGAGAACTTTTATTTTAACCATGAATTATGTTTATTTTAACCACGAAAAATATAAATGACATATTATGTGACAAATGTTAACCTAACATTACTTGCAGCAAATTGTTTTTGTAATCATTTTTTAAATTTTGATTTCAGGCGATACCGGCTCATCAGATGATGTTAGCATACCTATAAAAGCATGCGCTGCTTTGTCTACTGGTGTCTTTGCAGTATTAGTTGCTCAGCCAACGGAAGTGGTCAAAGTCCGTTTCCAGGCAGCATATGCAAACGGAGGCTCCAAATATTCTACACATGATGCATACAAAGGCATTGCTAAGAATGAAGGATTTCTAGGATTATGGAGGGGTAGGTAATTATTCTAGCCTTTCATTAAACAAAGTTATACTACTAGTTTGTCATCAACATACGGTTGGAGCCAAAATCTTTATTTGAACCCTTGAACTTACAGTCATTTTAATTAATCACAATAAAGTCCTATGAGCAAGCAACCAAATTTATTGTTAGGAATTTGAGTTAGGTTTTGATCAGACTGCTCAAATTCGGGCAAGTACTGAGTAGGAACGCCCTCTGGCCAAGTCAGCTCTTAATCAAATCTGGTTACCATAAACTGTTTGATTCCAGCTAAGAAAAATAAAATTCAAAACCTAGTTCCTAATGTGGTTGCAGCCTACTAAAGAAGGGTATAGGGAAAGCCAGGGTCCTTAATGGTTTCACGGTCTCGTGGACGAAATATCTGAAAGAATAAACATAACAAAGAACCAGAGTTAACACCCGCTAAAAAAATCCCTAGATTTAAAAAAAAAACAAAAAACATTACATTAGCTAGTAAATCAATAAATTATTGCCTAGAAATCACTAGAATTATAATACTCTGTAAAAATGACATTAGTATTTGTTTTGTTTTTCTACCATGTTCTATACAGGCACAACTAAAGGAAGGAAGCAAAATTACCCCCCGCCACTCTAGATGCGGAAAACTGCCTTTAGATTGACGTTTTGTATAGTTTTTTAAGCGAAAATTACCCTAGAAAAGTTGAAAAATGTCTTTTTGCATGTTTATGCAGAGAATCGAAAAAAATCCTAGCTTCCTCCCGAATTGTACCCTTGGCTTATACCCCGATTGCTGAAAAGTGGTTCTCGTTGATCTAATCAAAATATTTGTTTTTGCTTAAAATTTTTTCCTTGTCGTTCAAAAACCCCAGTTTTTATCCCACCAAAAAATAGAAACTATGTTCTTTTTACTTTATTTAAGCTAGTATAATTGATGGGACACCAGAGACAATCTTGAAAATGGTCTTTTTATATTTTTATGGAAAAATGTGTTCCACCCTTCAAAAATTTCGATGAGTATTGGCCTTGTTGCTTCTCTAATAGAAAAGAGGTACTTGTTAATTATAAAGAACACGCTGAAGAAGTAAAGTTATATTAATCCTAATGAAATATGCAAAAATATGATGAAAATATAATACTTCAATGTATATAATAATATAATTTGGGCTGTATATTTGCAAATTCGGGGGTGTGCGGGTAAAGTAACCTAATCTTACCGCCACCCCATTAATGTGCAAATATATAGCTCAAGTTATACAAGTCCAATGCATTCTCTCAACCGTTATTTGTCTTTGTGGTTATGAAAATGGTTTTTATAGATCTTACATTATCCTTATTATCCTTGACAATTTATCCTTAACATACTTTCATCCTCAGACCTATCCTCAGGGGCTACTCGGGTTATGTTAAATCCACAGGTATAGTTTTGGAACCTTTCAACTATGCAAAATAAAATGCTTATCTAAACTTTTGATCGAGCAATCTTTGGGGAAAAGAGAGACGTGGGAGGGGGGTTAGTAGCCATTCGATCTTTTTGGTCAAATAAAAGGGACGCCAGAAATTTTAATTTCCGTTGATATGAGCCGTAGGCACTTTAAAGTGGCCCATAGCCACTACTTTTTTTCTTTCTTTAATGACTTGAGATGACAAAAAATGTTTAACAGGGATTCCATCAGGGTAAGACGCAGATGTTTGTTACACCAGAGAGAATGTTTTCTAATGAAAGCAGGCGTCTGTTATTTAAAAACCTACGAGACCCCGCCAAATCTAGATTTCTTTGAGTGTTTAAAAAAACTACGAGAGTCAGTAGAAAACCTTTAGGGCCTCACTAGCAGGGAACCTTCAAGATGCCGGACCCTAGCGAGCAATTCCACTGCGTTCTAGCATTCAATTCCAGCGGAGCCCCGTAGCAACCAATTCCACTGGGGAAACCTAGCGTTCAATCCCAACGGGCTCTCTAACCTCACCCAACCACCGGGGCCCTAGCATCCGATTTCAATTGGGGGTCCTAGCAACCAATGCAACCGGGGGCCGTAGCGGGCAATTGGAACAGGACACTAGCAACCATTCCAACGGCCCACCCTAACCTAACAACCAGAGGGCCTTAGCATCCGATTCCACTTGGGCCCTAGCAGCAAACTCCACCGAGGACCCTAGCATACAGATCCGCTGGGGGCCCTAGTGAGCATTTTCATTCAGCAGGTGCTTCTTACGTAATAGGTTTTGTTTACTTTTGCCGGTTACGTAATAGGACTTGCTAGAGATCGCTTGGACTTGCTGCGGGGAATTCCCGATTGTAACTGAGAAGGACACGCACGAGGGTGTCACGTAATAACGATGCAGACGTGGGGTTCTACGTAATAACGATGTAAACGAGGGATATTACATAATACTGATAGAGATAAATTTTACTCCAAGGCATTTTTTTCGTTTAGAGATTTCATTTTATGTCCATACGTTTTTTTCAGAGAACCTTTATATTCCAAAGATTTTTTGTCCACGTTAGGGCTCAAAAGGTGTTCCCCTCAATGGAATGGAGTGATAACCAGTTGGACCATGGAAGTCTTTCTAATATTGTGATTCAGCTAATACATTCTACATGATAACCTATTGCACACTAGGAAAGTCCCTTGTTGAAGCATACTAGAATAATTAAATGGATTGCGTGTTCCAAAATGGCTGTAATAATGACACGCAGATGGGAAAATCTATTAATTGAAATTTCATACATTTGGTGTGCACCTGCATGTTAAGCAATGTTTTCATAGCGTTATCAGACAATATTGGAGGCTTGATCTTAGCGCACATTTTAGTAGTAGTGCCTTTTACTCTATTAGGACTTGAATATGCTAGCAAAGATGAAATAAGAGCGAGAATATTATTAGGGCTAGAATATGGTACACCTTCATACATGATCGAAAGTCTTTCTTTCTCTCGTCACTACGCAGAATTTAACAAATTTTGGAGGCAAATTTTGAACGAACGTACCAATGTAAATGGGCTAAAAGATGATTAAATTGCGTGAACGAATACCTATCAAAGTTTTGTCCTGGATCGATAGATCTAAAGGATACAAGTTTATATTTACATACAAATTTTTACTAATAAAGGCAAATTTAAAAGCATTATTAAAACAGAGCAAAAAGCAATTCGAACTCAAAAATGGAAAAAATGAAACGTAAAAAAGCTTATAATGGATGAAATTTATAAGCAAAAAGAACCAAGGATTAAAGAAAGGCGGGAATCCTACCAACAAATTCCAGAGGGGGGTTGAATTTAAACCACTTTAAGACATTTTGAGGAATTTTAAATGAAAATACCTCGTATTTTTTCTGACAAGACTATATACCCCGGTTGACAAGCTCACATTTGAAGAATATTTTCTGGTTCTTGTGTTTGCAAGCCAAACCTCTGCGATAAACCATATCATTTCACGCCACTCTACCATATTGTGAACAGCCTCCGTCACCCCTTCGTCATTCCTAGGTTCATTTTCGAGATATTCTGTTTTGTTAAAATCGTGTATTCAATCCATTGGTTCATCTTTGTCACATGTCAATCCTCAACTTGATTTACCTTGTCAAATCACATCACCGTGCCACACTGTTTTTAGCATCCTTTAGTACCCCTGTTATTCCTAAGATATTTTCTTATATTATATTATATTGTACTAGCTGTTGGTGTGGTGCGATTAGCTGTTGGGGGCGCTTCGCGCCCCCTAACCCCCCGCGCGCGTAAGTCGTTACGCACCATATCACTTACGCGCCATTGTAGTTGTGTCCCTGTGTCCAACCAGTGATTATATATCTTCTATATATATAAAAATAAGTTGTCTGTGGATCTGTGGATCTGTGGATCAGGTGACGTCATGTTTCGGCTGACGTCATGAAATTAGTTGCCGTCATTTTTGCTTTGAAGGTGACGTCATTCAAGTTATATAAGACATATGTTCGCGTAGAAATCTATTAATGTTTAAGTTTACAATGACTGATGAAGATGCTCAAAGAGTCTATGCCAAAAAACTTGCTGCTGATAGAGAAAGTCAGAAAAGAAAGCGTGCCGAGGAACTACCAGAGCAACGCAAAAGCAGACTTGCTGCTAAAAGAGAAAGTGAAAAAAGAAGGCGTGCCGAGGAATCAAAAGACCAGCAGGGAAACAGGCTTGAGGCTGATAGAGAAAGAAAGAACAGAAAGCATGCCGAGGAACTACCAGAGCAACGCAGAAGCAGACTTGCTGCTAAAAGAGAAAGTGAAAAAAGAAGGCGTGCCGAGGAATCAAAAGACCAGCAGGGAAACAGGCTTGAGGCTGATAGAGAAAGAAAGAACAGAAAGCATGCCGAGGAACTACCAGAGCAACGCAGAAGCAGACTTGCTGCTAAAAGAGAAAGTGAAAAAAGAAGGCGTGCCAAGGAATCAAAAGACCAGCAGGGAAACAGGCTTGCTGCTGATAGAGAAAGAAAGAACAGAATGCATGCCGAGGAACTACCAGAGCAACGCAGAAGCAGACTTGCTGCTAAAAGAGAAAGTGAAAAAAGAAGGCGTGCCGAGGAATCAAAAGACCAGCAGGGAAACAGGCTTGCTGCTGATAGAGAAAGTAAGAAAAGAAAGCGTGCCGAGGAATCAGAGCAATCTGAAAGTTATCGCCTGGCATTCAGGTACAACCCAGTCGATGATTATAGCTTGAGTAGATGTGTTCAAATCGGGACAATGTCTAAAATTTGTCCCTATTGCAAGGCCTTGAAATTCAATGGTGAAACAATGGGAATGTGTTGCGCCTCAGGAAAAGTTAAACTTCCTCTATTGGCTGCACCACCAGAGCCATTGAAGACTTTCCTTACTGGAACTACGTCAGAATCTAAGCGTTTTTTGTCAAAAATCAGACAATACAACTCATGTTTCCAAATGACGTCGTTTGGAGCCCAAATCGAAAATCCAGATCAATTTATGTCTACTTTCAAAGTAAAAGGGCAAATTTATCATAAAGCAGGGTCCCTTCTACCATTCTCAGGCGAGAATCATAAATTTTTACAATTGTACTTCATCAGTGATAGAAATTCTGAATTGAATGCACGTTGCGAAATTTCTCCCAACGTTGAAAGGACAATCGTTTCCCAATTGCAACATCTTTTCCACGAAAATAATAATTTAGTGCGTCTGTTCAAAACAGCCATCGATTTGATGCCTACTGATACTCATAAAATTATTATTTCCGCTGACAAAACGCCTCCTGGCCAACATGTGCGTAGATACAATGCTCCGACTATCGACGAAGTGGCAATCGTTATGGTCGGTGATCAGTTTTTACCTCGAGATATTATTCTACATAAGCGAAACGCTCAGTTGTTAAGAATTGCTGAAACTCATCGATGCTACGATGCCCTACAATATCCTATCATTTTTTGGGATGGAGCCGACGGCTATCACTTTAATATTAAATTGATGAATCCAGCCACTAACAAAGAAATGAATAAGAAATGCAGTGCAATGCATTATTATTCCTATAGACTAATGATTCGGCAGGATGAAGAAAATTATATTTTAAAATGCCGTGAATTGTTTCACCAATTTGTCGTGGATATGTATGCTAAAATTGAATCAGAACGTTTGCTATATATCCGCCTGAATCAGACCAAGCTCCGCTCTGAACAATACATTCATTTGCGAGATGAAGTTATAAATGACGGTAATACCACAAACGTTGGAAGATTAACAATTTTACCTTCGTCATATGCTGGCAGTCCCCGTCATATGCATGAATATGCTCAAGATGCTATTGCGTATGTTCGTCTCTATGGTCGTCCAGATTTATTTATTACATTTACATGTAATCAATCTTGGGACGAGATACTGCAGCTTTTACTTCAAGGACAATCGGCGGTTCATAGGCATGACATTACGGCACGTGTCTTCCGGCAAAAGTTGAAATCACTGATAAACTACCTTGTAAAACATGAAGTGTTTGGGTCAGTGCGATGCTGGATGTACTCAGTGGAATGGCAAAAACGAGGTTTGCCACACGCACATATACTAATCTGGCTACATAAAAAAATTACTTCAAACGAAATTGATGATGTGATTTCCGCTGAAATACCTGATAAAAATGTCGATAAGGGGTTACATGATATTATTGTAAAAAATATGATACATGGACCTTGCGGTGCACTGAACGAAAATTCACCATGCATGGCCAAAGGAAGATGCACAAAGCAATATCCTCGACTTTTAGTACCCAAAACAATTACTGGCAATGATGGTTACCCACAATATAGAAGAAGATCTACTGAAGATGGCGGTAAAACAGCAATAATAAAGAAGCGTAACGGTACCACCATCGAAGTAGATAACCAGTGGGTTGTTCCATATTCCCCATTATTATCAAAAACATTTAATGCACACATAAACGTTGAATACTGTAACTCCGTAAAGGCAATCAAATACATATGTAAATACGTCAACAAAGGCAGTGACATGGCAATTTTTGGCTTGCAGTCCGAAATCAAAGATTTCGATGAAATCGTAGAATATCAGGCTGGAAGATACATAAGCAGTAATGAAGCTGTTTGGTGAATTCTTTCATTTCCGATACATGAACGTAGTCCAGCTGTTGTTCACTTAGCGGTACATTTACAGAATGGTCAACGTGTTTATTTCACGGAAACCAACGTGCAACAAAGAGTCCTGAATCCACCGGATACAGCATTAACAGCTTTTTTTTCGCTTTGCAAAAATGATTCTTTTGCAAAAAAACTGCTGTATACTGAAGTGCCTTCGTATTACACGTGGAATACTAAAAATAAAGTATTTGAACGTCGAAAACAGGGTAAGTCAGTCGACGGCCAACCTACCATCTTCAAAGATACCACGATAGGAAGACTCTACACCGTTCACCCCAATCAACATGAATACTTCTTTCTACGCCTGCTTTTGGTGAATGTACCCGGTCCGACATCCTTTGAGTATTTGAGGACTGTAAATGGTACTATACATGACACTTACCGTAGTGCATGCCAAGCTCTGAATTTATTGGAGAATGACCAACACTGGGATAACTGCATCAATGACGCGTGCGAAACGTCAACCCCAAGTCAAATTCGTGCATTGTTTTGCATCATTTTAACAACTTGCTCTCCATCAGCTCCTACAGATTTATGGGAAAAATATAAGTCAAAAATGTCCGAAGATATACTTCATCGAAAACAGTTAGAGACGTCAGACATGACTTTTGATTTTACATCAGAAATTTATAACTACACTTTAGTTGTTATAGAAGATTTGTGCATAAGTATGGCAAACAAACCTCTTCAGGATTTGGGAATGCCTTCACCTAACCGTATCGCTGCTGTTTCGACATGTGTAGAATTGGATCGTGAACAAAGTTGTACGAGTGATCTATTGTCGTATGTACAAAATAACATTTCCAAGTTAACGTCGGAACAAAAAGACATTTATGATACGATAATGCATTGTGTCGATAACAACGTTGGAGAAATTTTCTTTTTGGATGCGCCAGGAGGTACTGGTAAAACGTTTGTGATAAAACTGATTCTGGCATCAATTCGATCTAAAAATGATATAGCGTTGGCAATTGCGTCGTCCGGAATAGCCGCAACATTGCTGCCTGGTGGAAGAACTGCTCATTCCGCTTTGAAATTGCCTTTGAACTTGCATTCTACAGAAACTCCCACGTGCAATATTTCCAAATCATCTGGGATGGGTAAAGTATTGCAGCAATGCAAACTTATTATTTGGGATGAGTGCACAATGGCACACAAAAAATCGCTCGAGGCTCTGGATCAATGCTTGAAAGATTTGCGAGGGAAGTCGAAACCCTTTGGCAGCACCTTAATATTGCTTGCGGGAGATTTCAGGCAAACATTACCTATAATACCTAGATCAACTCCTGCAGACGAAATGAATGCTTGCCTGAAAAATTCTAATTTATGGGCACACGTAAAAACATTAAAATTAACTACAAATATGCGTGTCCGATTGCAAAACGATGACTCTGGTCAAACATTTTCAGATCAATTGCTGGCAATGGGAAACGGAAAGCTCCCAGTAGACTCAATTTCAGGACGTATACAACTACCTGCTGATTTCTGTAATTTAGTGACGTCCAAAAATGAATTGATTGAAAAAGTATTTCCGAATATTCTAAAAAATTATAAAAATAATAAATGGCTAAGTGAAAGAGCGATTCTCGCACCCAAAAATATAGACGTCCACGAAATCAACAATATTGTTTTGACCAAGATTCAAGACCAGGCAGTCCTTTACAAGTCAGTCGACACAGTTTTGGAACCAAATGAAGCGGTTAATTATCCATCTGAATTTTTAAATTCCATAGATCTTTCAGGGTTTCCACCACACGTGCTACAACTAAAAATAGGCGTACCAATAATACTTTTAAGAAATATAAACCCACCAAAGCTTTGCAATGGCACTCGACTTGCCGTAAAAAAAACAATGGAAAACCTAATAGAGGCCACAATCCTGACAGGGCCTTTTGAGGGTGAGGCTGTTCTTATTCCTCGCATTCCCATGATTCCAACAGATCTGCCTTTTCAATTTAAAAGATTGCAATTCCCAATTCGATTAGCATTTGCAATCACCATTAACAAAGCTCAAGGTCAATCATTAGAAAAATGTGGTATTGATCTTAATACTGATTGTTTTTCCCATGGACAATTGTACGTTGCATGTTCGAGGGTCGGTAAACCTGACAATCTATTTATATGCAGCGAGAATTGGACAGCGAAGAATGTTGTATATTCGCAAGTTTTACGCAGTTAATTTGTATTTCGGAACCAAATGAAGCGGTTAATTATCCATCTGAATTTTTAAATTCCATAGATCCTTCAGGGTGTCCACCACACCTGCTACAACTAAAAATAGGCGTACCAATAATACTTTTAAGAAATATCAACCCACCAAAGCTTTGCAATGGCACGCGACTTGCCGTAAAAAAAACAATGGAAAACCTAATAGAGGCCACAATCTTGACAGGGCCTTATGAGGGTGAGGCTGTTCTTATTCCTCGCATTCCCATGATTCCAACGGATCTGCTTTTTCAATTTAAAATATTGCAATTCCCAATTCGATTAGCATTTGCAACCACCATCAACAAAGCTCAAGGGTAATCACTAGATAAATGCGATATAGATCTTAATACAGATTGCTTTACCAATGTACAATTGTATGTTGCATCTTTGAGGGTCGGTAAACCTGACAATCTATTTATACGCACAGACAATGGGACGGCGAAGACTGTTGTATATTCACAAGTTTTACGTAGTTAATTTGTATTGTATCTATCTATCTATCTATCTATATAAAAACGAGTTGTGTGTATGCATGTTTGTTTGTTTGTAAAAAGAGCGTTTGCATATGACGTCATTATTAGTACATACGGCTTTGTATATGGACAGACAATGGGAAAGCCAAGAATGTTGTATATTCGCAATTTTTATGTAGTTTGAAACACATATATAAATCTATCTATATTCACAGGTGGGACACAGGGACACAACTACAATGGCGCGTAACTAATATGGCGCGTAACGACTTACGCGCTTGGGGGGGCTTGGGGGGGCGCGAAGCGCCCAACCAACTAGGTGTTGGGGTGGCGCGAAGCGCCACCCCAACAGCTAGTAGATATATATATATATATAAATAAGTTGTCTGTCTGTGTGTCTGTCTGTCAGGTGACGTCATGTTTCTGTGTCGACTGACGTCATGAAGTTAGTTGTCGTCATTTTTGCTTTGACGGTGACGTCATTAAAGATATCTAATCATGAAGTTAGTTGTCGTCATTTTTGCTATAACGGTGACGTCATTAAAGATATTTAAGACATATATGTTCACGTAGAAATCTATTAATGTTTAAGTTTAAAATGACTGATGAACTTACAATGGCAAAAGCCGATGAAGATGCTCAAAGAGTCTATGCCAAAAAACTTGCTGCTGATAGAGAAAGTCAGAAAAGAAAGCGTGCCGAGGAATCAAAAGAACAGCAAGGAAACAGGCTTGAGGCTGATAGAGGAAGAAAGAACAGAAAGCGTGCCGAGGAATCAAAAGAACAGCAAGGAAACAGGCTTGAGGCTGATAGAGAAAGAAAGAACAGAAAGTGTGCCAAGGAACTACCAGAGCAACGCGAAAGCAGACTTGCTGCTAAAAGAGAAAGTGAAAAAAGAAGGCGTGCCGAGGAATCATAAGAACAGCAAGAAATCAGGCTTGCTGCTGAGAGAGAAAATAAGAAAAGAAAGCGTGCCGAGAAATCACAAGAACAGCAAGAAATCAGGCTTGCTGCTGATAGAGAAAGTAAGAAAAGAAAGCGTGCCGAGGAATCAGAGCAACCTGAAAGTTATCGCCTGGCATTCAGGTACAGCCCAGTCGATGATTATAGATTGAGTAGATGTGTTCAAATCGGGACAATGTCTAAAATTTGTCCCTATTGCAAGGCCTTGAAATTCAATGGTGAAACAATGGGAATGTGTTGCGCCTCAGGAAAAGTTAAACTTCCTCTATTGGCTGCACCACCAGAGCCATTGAAGACTTTCCTTACTGGAACTACGTCAGAATCTAAGCGTTTTTTGTCAAAAATCAGAAAATACAACTCATGTTTCCAAATGACGTCGTTTGGAGCCCAAATCGGAAATCCAGATCAATTTATGTCTACTTTCAAAGTAAAAGGGCAAATTTATCATAGAGCAGGGTCCCTTCTACCATTCTCAGGCGAGAATCATAAATTTTTACAATTGTACTTCATCAGTGATAGAAATTCTGAATTGAATGCACGTTGCGAAATTTCTCCCAACGTTGAAAGGACAATCGTTTCCCAATTGCAACATCTTTTCCACAAAAATAATAATTTTGTGCGTCTGTTCAAAACAGCCATCGATTTGATGCCTACTGATACGCATAAAATTGTTATTTCCGCTGACAAAACGCCTCCTGGCCAACATGTGCGTAGATACAATGCTCCAACTATCGACGAAGTGGCAATCGTTATGGTCGGTGATCAGTTTTACCTCGAGATATTATTCTTCATAAGCGAAACGCTCAGTTGTTAAGAATTTCTGAAACTCATCGATGCTACGATGCCCTACAATATCCTATCATTTTTTGGGATGGAGCCGACGGCTATCACTTTAATATTAAATTAATATTATAGAAGATTTGTGCGTACGTATGGCAAACAAACCTCTTCAGGATTTGGGAATGCCTTCACCTAACCGTATCGCTGCTGTTTCGACATGTGTAGAATTGGATCGTGAACAAAGTTACAGTACGAGTGATCTATTGTCGTATGTACAAAATAACATTTCCAAGTTAACGTCGGAACAAAAAGACATTTATGATACGAAAATGCATTGTGTCGATAACAACGTTGGAGAAATTTTCTTTTTGGATGCGCCAGGAGGTACTGGTAAAATGTTTGTGATAAAACTGATTCTGTTATCAATTCGATCAAAAAATGATATAACGTTGGCAATTGCGTCGTCCGGAATAGCCGCAACATTGCTGCCTGGTGGAAGAACTGCTCATTCCGCTTTGAAATTGCCTCTGAATTTGCATTCTACAGAAACTCCCACGTGCAATATTTCCAAATCATCTGGGATGGGTAAAGTATTGCAGCAATGCAAACTTATTATTTGGGATGAGTGCACAATGGCACACAAAAATCGCTCGAGGCTCTTGATCAATGCTTGAAAGATTTAAGAGGGAATTCGAAACCCTTTGGCAGCACATTAATATTGCTTGCGGGAGATTTTAGGCAAACATTACCTATAATACCTAGATCAACTCCTGCAGACGAAATGAATGCTTGCCTGAAAAATTCTAATTTATGGGCACACGTAAAAATATTAAAATTAACTACAAATATGCGTGTCCGATTGCAAAACGATGACTCTGGTCAAACATTTTCAGATCAATTGCTGGCAATTGGAAACGGAAAGCTCCCAGTAGCCTCAATTTCAGGACGTATACAACTACCTGCTGATTTCTGTAATTTAGTGACGTCCAAAAATGAATTGATTGAAAAAGTATTTCCGAATATTCTAAAAAATTATAAAAATAATAAATGGCTAAGTGAAAGAGCGATTCTCGCACCCAAAAATATAGACGTCCACGAAATCAACAATATTGTTTTGACCAAGATTCGAGACCAGGCAGTCCTTTACCAAATGAAGCGGTTAATTATCCATCTGAATTTTTAAATTCCATAGATCTTTCAAGGTTTCCACCACACGTGCTACAAGTAAAAATAGGCGTACCAATAATACTTTTAAGAAATATCAACCCACCAAAGCTTTGCAATGGCACGCGACTTGCCGTAAAAAAAAACAATGAAAACCTAATAGAGGCCACAATCTTGACAGGGCCTTTTGAGGGTGAGGCTGTTCTTATTCCTCGCATTCCCACGATTCCAACGGATCTGCCTTTTCAATTTAAAAGATTGCAATTCCCAATTCGATTAGCATTTGCAATCACCATTAACAAAGCTCAAGGTCAATCATTAGAAAAATGTGGTATAGATCTTAATACTGATTGTTTTTCCCATGGACAATTGTACGTTGCATGTTCGAGGGTCGGTAAACCTGACAATCTATTTATTTGCAGCGACAATTGGACAGCGAAGAATGTTGTATATTCGCAAGTTTTACGCAGTTAATTTGTATTGTATCTATCTATCTATCTATCTATATAATAACGAGTTGTGTGTATGCATGTTTGTTTGTTTGTAAAAAGAGCGTTTGCATATGACGTCATTATTAGTACATACGGCTTTGTATATGCACAGACAATGGGTAAGCCAAGAATGTTGTATATTCGCAATTTTTACGTAGTTTGAAACACATATATAAATCTATCTATATTCACAGGTGGGACACAGGGACACAACTACAATGGCGCGTAACTAATATGGCGCGTAACGACTTAAGCGCGCGCGGGGCTTGGGGGGGCGCGAAGCGCCCCACCAACTAGGTGTTCGGGTGGCGCGAAGCGCCACCCCAACAGCTAGTATATATATATTGTGCTGCATTTCTTATCCATTTCTTTGTTAATGGCTAGATTTATCAATTTAATACTAAAGTGATAGCCGTCGGCTCCATCCCAAAGAATGATCGGATATTGTAGGGCATCGTAGGATCGATGAGTTTAAGCAATTCTTGTCAACTGATTGTTTCGCCTATAAAGAATATTATCTAGAGGTAAGAACTGATCACCGACAATAACGATTGCCACTTCGTGTATATTTGCGTATCAGTAGGCTTCAATTCGATTGCTGTTTTGAACAGAAGCACTAAATTATTATTTTTGTGGAAAAGATGTTGCAACTGGGAAACGATAGTCCTTTCACCGTCGTTTTTTTATCATCGGTATCACTTTCAAGTTATTTGGTTTGTTTTGCCTTGGCTTGTCTTTCGTCAATATGAAATACATATCGCCGAACCTTTGTTTTTTTTAACTAAAATCTGGTAGGCATTGATGACCTTATCCAAGTCAAAATCCCAAACCCAATCATCATCGCTATCACTTTCAGTTTTGATACATTTTGACTCTCGCTGTCCAGGTTGATTTTCATCTAACTGCGTGGTTTTACGTTCTTTAGCCGCAAGCCTTTTAGAATTAACTCTTTGAACAGCTTCCTCGGCTGTTTCTTCTGCCATGGTAGGATTTATACTGAAATTTTTCTTTCAATTAACTATTTGAGAAGCTTCCTCGGCTGTTTCCTCTGTCATTTTAAGATCTATACTAAAATGTCTCTTTGAAACGCCCTCTTATATACTTATAATGATGTCATATACAAAGCCTTTGCCGTCATATACGAACATAAAAATACATACATGACGTCATAATGCTCAATCCTTATCATGACGTCAGTGGAAAAGCCTTTTTACAGGTATTTTCTTGTTTATAATCATACATTAAATTCAATGGCTCGTGTTTCTTAAGGCACTCTCAGTATGATATAACATGTCAATTCACACCACTGTGCCACACTTTGATTGACCCTTTGACATCCCCTAGAACCCCACATCATTCCTAACACATTTTTTAGGAACAAAGTGATATCCAGTACCGCTATCCCTGCCTGTGAGCCATGCTAACAGCGGTTCCAGCTCCGATTCGGCTGGCTTCCACCCCGGTTCCACCGATTCAAACTCCAATCCCACTGGCCTCGATTCTATCTCTGGTTCCGACTCCAGCACGTCTGCCCCCCTTCCCAGATTTTACAGTTCCGATCCCATCAATTTTCGGACAATAACAAAATCTCGCAAGTTATTATCCAAATCTAGAATGATTCTAGCAAAATCATCTCTGTTACTTTCAAAATATTATCAACCATTATCAAAATCCTCTGTGATATTATCCAAACCCTGTCTGTTATAATCCAAATCTTAAATGGTGACATCAAAATCGTATCTGCTATTACCAAGTTTAACGTAGTAGTGTGAAATCATTTCTGGTATAATCAAGATTATCAAAATCTTCCCAAATATTATCAAACATCTTACATTTCGCCATCAGAATCTAGACTAATATAATATGAATCCTTTGGCAATATCACAACCTGAAGAGGTAATATCAAAATCGTGCAAGCTATCAACAAAATCTCACATGGTTGTATCGAAATCTTGGAAGTTATTAACAAAAAATCTACAGTAACAAACAGAACGTGACTGGTATTACTCAAATCTAATATGATACTATCAAGGTCATGTTACCTATAAACTAAACTTAACATAGTGCTCTCAAAATTGTGTCTGCTATTATCAAAATGATAAAAATCTTGATAAATATTATCTAAACCTTGCATGATACTGTCAAGGTCTTGCATGATATTACCAAATCATGTTAAATATTACAGAGTTCTGTCTTATTTTATCAAAGTCTTGTGTGATATTATGATAATCCTTTCGGACTCCTAAATCTTTCAAGTTATTATCAAAATCTTACAATGTATTGTCGTAGTCTTGCAAGTTATTAGCTAAATATCCTTAGCAAAATCAATACCTGACTGCTAGTACCCAAAATAATATGATACTACTAGAACATCAGAAACATGCAAGTTATTAGCAAAATCTTACAATGTATTGTCGTAGTCTTGCAAGTTATTAGCTAAATATCCTTAGCAAAAATCAATACCTGACTGCTAGTACCCAAAATAATATGATACTATCAAAATCATGTTTTTTTTAACGAAACTTAAAATAGTGCTATCAAAATGGTGCATATCATTTACCAAGCTCATCAAAATCTTGTCAAATATTATCAAAACCTTACATGACACTATCGAAGTTTTTCATGATTTTTCCAAATCTTGTGAGATATAATGAGAATCTATTCTGTCATTACCTAAATTTTGCAAATTATTATCAAAATCTAGAATTATTGTAGCAAAATCATGTATGTTACTATCAAAATATTATCAGTAATTACTAAAATCCTATGTGGTAATATCAAAATCTAGTCTTTTATTGTAAAAATCTAAAATTGTAGCATCAAAATCGTGTCATGATAATCAAAATCAGAATGATGTTTACATAACACTATAAAATCAGTTAGCTAGAAAGCTAACTGATGCTAGAAAGTGTTCTTTTAATATCTCACATGACGTTTGATAATGCAAGACAAGATTTTGTAATATTCGAACATGATATAATAATATCATGCAAGACTTTTATAATATCATGTGAAGTTTTGATAAAGTTTGACGAGATGTTGATTGTATTGATACTAGCATATATGATTTTGATAGCATCAAGTTAAATTTTGTTAATTGGTAACATGATTTAATTAGCATCATTTTAGATTTGGGTAATAGCAGTCACGTTTTGAATGTTGCTGAAGACATTTCGTTTGCAATTTGTGACCATTATGATTGCATTACATTAAGCTATTATTAAAAGATTCATAATATCAGACGATATTTTGATAACATCATAGACAATTTAAGTAATACTTGGCAAGATTTCAGTAATCTTGGTTATAGCTAAGCCATGACTTTATATTACTGCATTAAATTTGGTAATAGTACTCATGATTTTTATGTCGTCACTTTGAATTTTGACAGTAATTGACTAGTTTTTGGTAATACCACACACAGTTTTTGTAATGCCTGATAATATTTAATAACAACAGACAAGATTTTGTTAAAAAAATTTTAGATTTTGATAAAAACTTTCAAAATACAGGTAATGGCCGAAAGGATTCTCATAGTCTCCACGACTTTGGTAGTACAAGACAAGATTTTGTAATATCTAACATGAATTGGTGATATAATAATAATAATCTTTATTCTTTCCCTTTATCACAATGCAATAACATGGGTATCGTCAAACAAAAAAAGAAAATAGAAAAACGCAAAAAGACGCAACATAAAGAACACACATGATGAGCTATCACTTCGATTTGAGGATATTGTCGTTGTAGTGCTTCACGAAGTATGGAACGAAGGAGTTTAAAAATCTTGTCGTTGAGTGTGTAGGCGGGCATTCTAACAGTTCTTTTCCCTCTTTAAAAGTTGCCACCCTCGTCTTGTGTGCGTGAGTCACTGAAGTAAACCGAGGCAGGATATCTCGGTGCGTTGTGGACTTCAGGATGTCAGCTCCAAACTTCATCAGTGTTTCGTGCCTCCTTTCATCCAGGGTTGGGAGCCTGAGTTCGCTCAAGCTTTCTTCGTAGTCTTTGTAATTTGATCCAAGAATTATTTTGCAGGCTCTTGTCTGAATTGTTTCAAGTTGACTTCTGTCTTTCTCTCTGAGCGATGGGTGCCAGACAGGACAGCCATACATGACTATTGGCATTACATAAGTTTTGTAGCACGAAAGAAGGAGTTGTTCTGTCATTCCAAACCTTTTGAGATTTGCAAAGGATTTTAGAAGACCAACTGCTTTTCCTGTGATCTGGTTGATGTGATCTCCGAACCTAAGATCGTCACTTAGTGTGATGTGATGCCGAGTATTTTAACTGATTTCTTTGTTTGGAGAGGTGTAGGTTCGTCAACACACAGCTTTTCTCAACACTTAGCTGGAGCTTCACTTGATCAGCTTGATCCTGAAGCTCTGCAACCAGGGGCTCGAGTTGGTCGTGTGTTTGTGGAAGGAATCGTAGTAGACTTATTGAACAGTCGTCTGCGAACTTGTACCTTTATTTATGTTGTCTCATCAGTCGGTTGATTACAATGACAAATAAGATGGGACGTAGCTTGCTTCCTTGGGCTGCTCCACATGTGATGTCTTGGAAGTTGGATGCTTCTCCGTTTTCAAGTTGTACGCACTGTTGACGACCAGAAAGGAAACTTGCGATGATGCACAGCAGAAACTGCGAGACCTCCAGGGCACGGGCTTCATTGATAACAGTCTCGTGGTCAAGGAGATCGAAAGCTTTCACGAAATCAGAAATTATTATATCAGCAAGGGCCTCCGAAATTTCTAGATGCTCTAGTAGATCATGAAGTAATCTGACCAGATAATGTGTTGTGCTGTGCCCTCGACGAAAACCGAACTGCATAGGGTCGATTTTATGTTCTACTTCTGCTAGTAGCCACTGTAGAATAAAGTCTTCAAAGACTTTCGAGATGATGGGCGTCTTCGAAATCGGCCTAAGGTCTGACGGTGAGGTCGGTGATGTTTTCTTCGGAATAGGTGTGATATATGCCTTTTTAAACTTATCTGGAAAAACACCTTCCAATAGACACTGGTTATACATCATAGCCAATGGCGTGGCCAGGAAGGAAGAGCATGCGTGTATCAGCCTTATAGGAATTTCGCCGGGGTAAGAGGCTTTCCTAATATCTAGGTGTTCGAGCTTTTCTTGGACCTGGGAAACTGTGATGACAGGGATGGTTTCAATCGGACCATTCTGTGGTAAAGTATTGAGGGGAGGCTGTTGGCGGCAAATTTTTGAGAAGTGGACATTAATTATTTCTGCGGTTAAATTCTTTCCTTGCTCGTCCTTTAGAATGGATTTTGACTTCTGCTGTCCCATTAACTTCCGTACAGTTGTGTGGAACTTCCTTGGATCACTGGCTGACAACCTAGCGAATATTTGGTGTCCATACAGACGCCTAGCTTGCTTTAGTAGTCTCACTACTATATTTCTCTTCCGTTTATATTCATCACAATGGGGCTTTGTCTTGTAAAGCATGTCTCGCTCTCTCATTGCAGCTTTTATGTTCGGGTTAACCCATGGTTTGCTCTGTGGCTTAATTGTAACTTTCTTCTCAGGGAAGAATCGTTCGTACTCTTGAGACGTTTTCTCATAGAAGAGTTCGGTCATGCTGTTTGCATTTTCGTCTTTGAAAAGGCGGAACCAGCATACCGAGTTGAGCCATTCTCTGTAGCCAATTATGCCTTCCTCTGTGAGCGGACGGTAAGTGAACTGGGTTGGTTTACTAGGTTCCACTGTTGACTTTGGAGGGGTCTAAGTAGAAATCACCAAGTGTAGTGAAGATCAAATCGAGGGTGTTTTCTCCTCTTGTTTTTACATTAACTATTTGACGAAGGGCTGTAGAGCTCTCGATCCAGTTCGGCTTCAGGTCGTTGAAGTCCCCGCAAAGAAAGATTCCAGCATATGGGTATTTAGTTCTGATGAGGTCGCAACTTTGTTGGAGATATTCCACTAGTTGTCGCCGGTATGGTCCTCTTGGAGGGAAATATACTGTGGCATATATCAGTGACGACACTTGACGAGGTAGGCCTTTTGGTCGTGCCCAAAGCCATGAAACTTCGATGTCATGGGTCTTTGGCACTGAGACATCCAGGATCCTGTGAGGCATGTTTTCTTTGCAGTAGAAACCGACACCGCCACCGTGCGTCATAGGCTCACCTGATGCGCTGCAGCGTGGGGAAATGTAACAGGAGTACCCGTCGATAATGGCCAAAGCCGAAGACGAAATCCATGTTTCTGTCATACACATGACGTCAATGTTGCGTTTCCTTAAGAAAACTTCCATATCTTCTGTCTTGTTGTTGAGAGAGCGAACATTCGATAGGGCTATTGTTGGAAAGCGGTAAGTTTGGGTTGGCTTCGTATTAAAAACTGTTTTCTTTTTCCCTCTTTCCAGATTGCAGGAAGAAGAATCAGGAGTCTCTAAACTTAGACCTTGAGTATTTATTGAGGTGGAGGTGGTGATGATGCATTTTGGATTTGTTTTGATTTGCTGTGGACAGGGGAGTCCCTTTCCGGGTAGAAGGTTATTTGACAGAGTCGATTTGGTTTGGGATTTACCTGTTTTCCTCCCTTTTTGCAGGTTGTCGTGGTGATCGTCAGATGGGCTCCTCAAGTTGCAGAACGCTGGGCTGGAGCTTTGTTGGTCTTGCTCCCCATTTGACAGATTATATGGTGGAGGTATGTTTCTATAGAATTGGCACCAAGAAGGCGACAGCTCAGATAACGGTGGGTTGCGGATTCCTGGCCTTTTCATAGTTATTATTTGTAGAGTTGATGGTGGGGGTGTCAGGTGGTAGTAGTCAAGTAACATATTATTCACTGTTTTGTCTATGGTTCTTTGTTGCTATTGTTGTGTTTGATCTGTTGCTACTCGCTCATGGATGGCATTTTCAATTCTTTTGAGATTCCTTCTTTCTGCTTGAGTCTGTAGCTGGAGTCGTGTAAGATCAGGCCCTATGTAGATCTCACAGCGGGTCTGGGGATCTGTAGAATTTCGCAAAATTCTGGCATTTTTCAGAATGGTATTTCGTTTTGCCGAAGTTGAAGCGTCATCTCGGAGCTTTACAAGGAGCTTTCTTGGTTTTTCATTTTCTCTTGTTCTTCCTAGTCTTCTAGTCTCAATAAAGTCATCAATTTCTAAGGTGGCTCCTAAGCTGTTCTTTCGGCAAAGTTCAATGATTACTTGTGACTCATTAAGATTATCAGACTCAGGAATTCCTGCTATGACTAAGTTACGTCGTTTTTCTTCCCGCAATTGCTTCTCCCTTTCAGCTAATAGAAGCGTTTCGATTGGGTTGGTCACGTAGGCTGCAGTTGGTATACTTGCACCAAGACCGGCTACTCCATTTTGAGCCACATGGGAATACAGTGCTTGATCGGCGGAATTTAGGGTTGATCGTCCCTCTTCATTTGGATTGACGGTTTTCGTGCGATCTGCCATTGTCCTAACTTGTAGCTGCAAATGGGCTACATTCCGCTTGGAGCAGGATGAACACTCGTATCGAAACAAGATTGATTTTGGGTCATGAAGTTTCATCGAAAGGACAATATCAGAGTTTATTCCACGGCAAGAGGCATGCTCCCACTCACTACAGAAAAAACAGCGAAATGATGTGCTGGCTTCTGTCTGGGTGTGGCAATAACTGCAAGGTTCGCTACGAGATTGTATGGTAGGGGTTTCGTGAACCAAAGGACTTTCACCGATGATCGAGGGTTCATTGTTGTCTAAAGACTGCGTTGAAGTAGTAGATACAGTAATGGAGCCTTGATTGTGCTGACTTTGGCTGTTTGGAGTTCCGACTGTCGCGACTTTTGGTGTGTTAGTTACTTCTTTGCATCGATGACATTGCCACTTCCCCAATAATTTTTCAGTAGCTTCTTTGCTGTAGGTGACGGATGCACAGGAGAAATGTAACCACTTCGTACAGGTACGGCATTGAATTCCGCCTTGAGCTCTTGTAACGTTTTTCTTACATCTGAGACATGGATCACCAGCCATTTCTCAGAAAGCTCGTGTATACTGTTGTTTCACTATTCCACAATCAGTTCGCCAGCAAGCACAAGTCGCTACCTATAGGACAGATTAATAATAATCTGAAGAAAGTCTATTTCAAATCCACGCACCAAGCACTGAATGAATACCCAAGTTACTGAAATAACCCAAGAACAAGGGAAGTGTAAGGACCCCTTCACCTATTCCCCGCAATTTATGGGTAACTGAATACCAGCGGGTACAATACGGCACTTCCGGGGGGTTCCTTCCCCTTTTCTGCTTGTTCTGAGAAAAAATCAGCACTTAATGAATGGCACTTAATGAAAGGTTTCTCCAAATGTAAAAGATAAACGAATCAGTGTAATTAATCTGCGGACTTTTGGAAGACAGATGCTTGGCAACTATAGACCGGCGCTATATGAAAAGCCACAAAAATATTGCTATATGAAAAAGGTGATGTAGATGGCGAGCCGGTCAATATGAGAAAAGAGATGGCGCTGATATAAACATCCAGAGAAACAGACCTGCACTATGAATTGGAGAAGGTCTCTCAAATTCTCCTTAGCTAAAAAATCTATCTCTATAGCGTAGAAATCAATATGAAAAAAACCTCAAAGTGATGCAGAAGCTTTATCCCATTAACAGCAAAGAATGAAACTCAACCACAATCACCCTGGATTTAGCATAGATGGCGTTTAGCCATATCATCCAAGACGTTGATAGTTTCATTTAAGGTTTTGATAATATTAATAAGATTCTCATATTCTTAATATAATAGCATGCACAATTTTGATAGCACTATGTTACATTTCATTAATATGTAACATGATTTTGATAGCATCATATTACATTTGGGTAATAGCACCCATGTCTTGATTGTTGCTTAAGATATTCTATTAATAACTTGTCAGACCACGATATTACCATGTGAGATTTTGCTAATAACTTGCATGTTTCTGTTAGTATTGTGTGTGGTTTCGACGTTGCCACGGAGGACTCTCATTATGTCAATTGAGATTTTGATAATAGAAGGTTAGATGTTTTATAATTTACGGCGAGATTTTGATATCATACAAGATTTTGGTTATATTTGGTAAGATTTTGATAATCTTATTTATAGCAGACATAATATCATAATACTACGTTCAATTTGGGTAAAAACTGATACGATTTTGATGTCACCATTTGAGATTTTGATGTTAACAGACTAGATTTTGATAATTCTACACAGCATTATGGTATGTCTGGTATTATTTTGATAGAAACAGGCACAACTTTTCTAGAACCGTTCTGAATTTTGACGATAACTTGCAAGATTTAGAGAATGCCTGAAAGGATTCTTATAAATTCTAATAAGATTTGATAATAAAAGACAAGATTTTGTAATATTTAAAATGAATTGGTAATATCATACAGCACTTCGATAGCATCATGCAAGGTTTAGATAATATTTGCCAAGATTTTGATAATCTTGAAAATAGCAGACACTATTTTGATAACACTAAGTCAAGTTTCGTTCATAGGTACCCTGATTTTGGTAGCATCATATTATAATTGGGAAATATCAGTCACATATTTATTGTTTCTGCAGATATTTTGTTAATAGCTTGTGAGATTACGATAATGTCATGTAATAGTTTATTAATAGCTTGCTTAATCCTGATAGTATCGTGTGTGGTTGTGATACAACCAGGGAGAATCTCCTTATGTCAGTTGATATTTTGATAATGTAGTGCGAGATGTTGTTTTAATATCAGATAGATTTTGGTAATATCATACAAGGGTTTGGTAATACTGGGCAAGATTTCGATAGTCTGGATTCTAGCAGTTATGGTTTCATATTACTACATTAAACTTTAGTAATAGCTGACAAGATTTTGATGTCAGCATTTTTGATCTTGACAATAACAGACTAGATTTTGGTAAAAATTTGCAAGATATTAGTAATGTCCGAATTGATTCTCAAAATATCTCATAAAACTTTGATAAATATAAGTAAAATTTTGTAATATTTAATATACGTTGGTAATACCATGCAGGACATTGATAGTATCATGTATGGTTTTGATATTGCATATATTTTGATAATATTGACAATAGCAGACACAATTTTGATAGAACTTTGTTAAGTTTCATTATTTGGTAACATTATTTTGATTGGATAATATTAGAATTTTGCAATATCAGTCACTTTCTGATTGCTGCTGAATATATTCCGTTAATAACTTGTGAGATCACAATAATACCAGGTAAGATTTTGCTAATAACTTGCATGATTCTGATATTATCACTTGCGGTTTTGATATTGCAAGAGAGGATTCTATCAGTCATGATTTTGATAGTGAAGTGTAAGATGTTTGATGATATTAGACAAGATTTTAATAATCTTGATTATAGCAGTCATTTTTTCATATTAATACGTAAAATTGGACAATAAAAGCCACGATTGTGCTATAACCATTTTAGATCTTTTCTGTAACAGACTAGATTATGATAATAACCCACAAGGTCTTGGTGATAGCTGATAATATTTTGATAGTCAAAGACATGATTTTGTCAAAACCATTCTAGATTTTGATAATAACTTGCACGATTTTGGTAATCTCCAAAATTGGTGGAATAGGAACTGTGGAGTCTGGGGAGAGGGGGGAAGAAGGGTGCAACCGGAATCCAAATTGGAATCCAGGCCGGTGGAGCTGGAATTAGAATTGATGTAAATGGGATGGAATCCATCAGTATCGGAGGTTAAATTGTTGCAAGCGTGGGTCAGAAGCAGGGGAAGAAGAAATGGATATTTTGATTGAAAAATCTAAAAAATATCTTAGGAATGATGAGGGGTGCTAGAGGTTGTCAGAGGCTCAGTCATAGTGTTGCACCATGGCTTGACTTGACATGGTGGATCGGGTTGAGGGATGCTTACAAAAATACGAAACATTGGATTTAATGTGAATTTTTATCGTAAAAATACCTGAAAACGTCTTAGGTTTGTTGTGAGGGTATTAGAGGGTGCCAGAGGATCATTAATAGTGTGGCACGGTGGTCTGAATTGACTTGGCGTATGACTTTGAGGGTGGATTGTGAAAACACAAACCAATGGATTTAATTCATAATTTTTTATAGGAAAATATCTGAAAATGTCATAGATATGATGAGAGGGCGCCTCTGGGTCAGTCATAGTGTGGCAAAGTGGCATAAATTGACATGATGTAACACGTTGAGGGCGGAATGGGTACTAAAGGGAGCCAGAAGGCCAGTCATAGTTTGGAATGAATCGACATGGTGTATCACGTTGAGGATTGCTTGCAAAAACACGGACCATTTGATTTCTTGTATGATTTTTAACAGAAAAATACCTGAAAATGTTTTGGAATGATGAACGGGTTGCTAGAGAGTGCCAGAGGGTCAGTAATAGTGTGGCACAGTGGGGTGAATTCACACGGTGCATCATGTTGAGGGTGGGTTGTGAAAGCACGATTCAATGGATTTAATATATGATTTTTAACAGAAAATATCTGACAAATGTCCTAAGAATGATGAGGGGTGCTAGAGGGTGCCAGAGGACCAGTCCGGCGTTCGAGTTAGTCTCCCTTCCGGGGATGTAATGTGAATAGTTTTAAATATGTATAGTCAAAGAATAATAAAGAACTTGAACTTAAACGTAGCTTGACAGAGTGGCGTTAATTGAAATGGTTTAACACGTTGAGGGTCGTTCGCGAACATTGGATTTAATGAATAATTTTTAACAGGATAATACCTGGAGAATTTCTTAAGAATGATGAGGGGGTAGTTGAAGATGCTAGAAGGTCAGTCACAGTGTGGCACAGTGGTGTGAATTAACATAGTGTATCACGTCGGGCGGTTGGTTGTGGTAACATACTGGATTTGGACGTATGATTTGGAACAGGAAAATATCTGAGAAATGTGTTAGGAATGATGAAGGGTTCCAGAGGATGAAAGAGGGGCCAGTGATAGTGGGGCAAAGTGTTGTGAATTGTCATGGTGTCTCAGGGAGGGTTGGCTTGCAAGAACATGAATAAACTATTTTAATTCATAATTTTCAACAAGAAAATATCCGAAAAACATGTGAGGAACAACGAGGGGTGCTAGAGGGTGCCAGACAGCCAGTAATAGTGTTGCAAGCTAGTGTGAATTAACAGGGTGCATCACGCTCAGGCTTAGCTTAGGAAAACATGAACCGATGGATTTAATGCATGATTTTTAATAGGATAGCATCTGAAGAATTTCTGAGGAATGACGAGGGGGTACCGCGGGGCCAGTCACAGTGTTGCACAATGGCGTGAAATGACATGGGTATATCATGTAAGGCTGGCTTGCAAAAACATGAACCGGAAAATATTATTTGAATTTGTGCTTGTCAACCGGGGTTGTGTAGTGTTGGCTCAAAGAAACGGGGCATTTTCATTAAAAGCCCATCGAAAGTATCTTAATATGGTTTAAATGTAGCTCTAATAGCAAGCCCCTCCACTGGAATTGGTTAGTAGGATCCCTGCCTTTCTTTAATTCGTGTTTCTTTTTGCTTATATTTTATCCTCAATAATCTTTTCAGTTTTTTTTTCTATTTTTGAGTTTGAATTGCTTTTTACTGTGTTCTAAAAATCGTTGTAAATTTGTTTTTGACTATAAAATTTGTATATACAACAAAAGTTGTATTTTTTAGATTTATTGACCCAGGATAAAAGCTCGATAGGTAATCGTTTACGCAATTTAATCATCTTGTAGTCCACATACATTGGTATGCTTGTTCAATATTTTCCTCGAACATAGGTGTTAAATTTTGTTTAGAGAAGAGGAAAAGAAACACAAAGACTTTTGTATTATGAATAAAGGTGTACCATATTCTATCCATACTGGTAGTCTTGCTTTTATTCCATCTTTGATAGGACATTCATGTTTCAATAGAGTAAAAGACTCTGTTATTAAAAAAAACTCGCTAAGAACAGGCCTCCAATATTATCTGATAACACTCTTTAAAGCATTAGTTTACATTCAGGAGCATACCAAATTTATGGAATTTCAAGCAATTGATTTTCCCCTTTGCTTATCATTATTACAGCCAAATGGGAACAAGCAATTCATTTAATCATTCTAGTATGCGCGAACAAACTAAAATGAAATCTCTTGAAGTATAGTCTAACATCCCATATGAACATCGTCATTACATAACACCCCACGTGTGCACAGTTATTACGTAACACATACGTGTTTGCCCCCCCTCTGCTACGACCGGGGATTTCTCGCTTGACTAGCGGACTCCAACAAGTCCTATTCCGTAACAGCCAAAGGTAAACGAACCCATTACGCAATAATTGCAAACTGGTTGGAATTGCACCTTAGGGTCTCCGGTTGACTTGGATGCCAGGGGCCTCGGGGGGATTGTTGCATGGGCTCCAGTGGAATTGGATGCTAGGGTCCCCAGTAAAAATTGATGCTAAGGCCCCGGTGGTTAGACAAGGTTAGGTGGCCTGTTGGGATCGGATGCTAGGGCCCCCAATAAAATTGATTGTTAGGGTCCCATTTGAAATGGTTGCGACGGTCCCCCGATGGAATTAGATGCTAGTGCACCTGGTGGAATTGCACTCAAGGGTCCGGCTTCTTGAAGGTTCCCCACTATTGAGTCCCTGAAGGTTTTTCCCTGGTGCTCGTAGTTTTTTTAAAAACTCAAAGAAATCTTGATTTGCTGGTGTCTAATAGGTTTTTATGGCACTTGGTATTAACCAAGTGACATATGGCAATCGCAAATTCTGTCGGTCTGTCTGTCGGTCCTGGTTTTGCTACTTTAGCCACTTCCAGGCAAGCTAGGACGATGAAATTTGGCAGGCGTATCCGGAAGCAGACTAGATTAAACTAAAAATAGTCTTTTGTTCAGTGTGACTATCTGGGGGGAGTGGGGGGCCCTTTAATTCGGAAAAAATAGCTAGGACGATGAAATTTGGCAGGCGTATCAGGAACCGGGCCAGATTGAATTAAAAATAGTCTTTTTTTCAATGTGACCATCTGGGGGGGAGTGGGGGCCCTTTAATTCGGAAAAAATAGAAAATGAACGGGTTACGAACGGGTGATTGTACCTCAATGAAATTTGATATTTAGAAGGATATCGTGTCTCAAAGCTCTTATTTTAAATCCCGACCGGATTTGGTGACACTGGGGTCAACGGTTGATCAGAACTTAAAGAAATGCGATGTTTGGAAGGATATTGTGTCTCAGAGCTGTTATTTTAAATTCCGACCGGATATGGTGACATTGGGGGGGGGGTTGGGAGGGGGAAACCTAAAATCTTGGAAAACACTTCCGGGATGAAACTTGGTGAGAAAAATAAGCACAAGTCCTAGATAAATTTTTAACATAACCAGAATGGATCGGCTCTCTTTGGGGTAGTTTGGGGGGGGGGGGGTAATTCTGAAAAAGTAGAGAAAATGAGGTATTTTTAACTTACGAACGGGTGAATGGATCTCAATGAAATTTGATATATAGAAGGATATCGTGTCTCAAAGCTCTTATTTTAGATCCCGACCGGATTTGGTGATATTAGGGGGGATTTGGGGGGGGCTAAAATCATGGAAAACGCTTAAATTGGAGGGATCGGGATGAAACTTGGTGAGAAAATTAAACAGAAGTCTTAGATATGTGATTTACATAATTGAAACGGATCCGCTCTATCGGGGGGGGGGGGTTTAATTCTGTAAAATTGGAAATATGATGTATTTTTAACTTACGAAGGAGTGATCGGATCTTCATGAAACTTCATATTTAGAAGGACCTCGTAGCTCAGATCTCTTATTATAAATCACAACCAGATCCAGCGTCATTGGGGAGGGGGCAGTCGGGGGAGACCGGAAATCTTAGAAAATACTTAAAGCGGAGAGATCAGGATGAAACTGGATGGGAAGAATAAAAACCTGTCTAAGATACGTGACTGACATAACCGGATCTGATCTCTTTGGTGGAGTTGGAGGTGGGGGGTAATTTGGAAAAATGAGTTATTTGTAACTAACGAAAGGGTGGCCATTTCTTAATGAAATTTGATATTTAGAAGGAGCTTGTGCTTTAAAGCTCCAATTTTAAATTCCGACCAGATTCTGTGAAATTATATACAGGGGAGTTGGAGAGGGAAACCGGAATTCTTAGAAAACATGAAAATTGGGGTATTTTTATCTTACGAATAGGTGATCGGATATTAATGAAATTTGATATTTAGAAGGAATTCATGTCTCAGAGCTCTTATTTCAAATTCTGACCAGATCTTTTGACATTGGGGGGGAGTTGAAGGGGGAAATCTTGGAAAACACTTGTAGTAGAGGAATCGGGATGAAGCTTGGTGGATAGAATAAGCAAATTTCCTTGATACGTGATTGACCTAATCGTACTGGATTCGCTCTCTTTGCGGGAGTTGGGGGGAGGCGTTCAGTGATTTGGCAAGTTTGGTGCTTCTGGACGTGCTAGGACGATGAAAATTGGTAAGCGTGTCAGGGACCTGCACAAATTGACTTGATAATGTCGTTTTCCCGGATTCTACCATCTGGGGGGGGGGGCTAAAGGAGAGGAAAAATTTGAAAAAACGAGATATTTATAACTTACGAGTGGGTGTTCGGAACTTAATGAATTTTGATATTTAGAAGGGCATCGTGACTCAGAACTCTCATTTTAAATCCTGACCGGCATTAAGCCTCTGATTTTCCTTTTAAATCAATCAATTGATTCTTAGAATTTTTGTAGAGCTCATACCATATGAGCTCTTGGCTCTTAGCTCTTCTTGCCTCGTCACAAGTGCCATATGAGCTTTTAGCTCTTGTTTACGTAGCAGGTGCCTGCTAAACATTCCCTACGATGTAACATGCACCTGCTTCTTGCCCTGAGATAATCGCTGTTAATATTCTTCTTCATCTTAAGTCATTAAGGGAAGAAAAGGTGGCTATGGGCTGGTTTAAAGTGCTTATGGCGTCACTATTAATAGGACGCTATCTGTGCTTATGAAGTGTTTCAATTACAAATAAGATAATTTGGAGAATTACTGGAGTTTCGGTTAGATATTAGAAGTAAAGATTAAAATCATTAGGCCATTCCTAGAGCAGATAACCCCCCTTGCTCTCAACCGACTTTAACCATCAAACTACAAGCGATGTAATCTATCTAGTTATATTAAAAATGCTATAAAAAAGCACTAAGCCCTATTGTCTTTTTCAATGATTTTTTTTTTCATTTACAAAATTATATTTGATGCATACCTACCTTCTTATTTTTCAATGACTTCATTTCTGTTCTATTTGTAGATATGAAGGGTGTATTCATATCCACCAATCATTCCATTTTCGTAGGTTCTAACAGAAGAAAGTACAATTTAGAACTGATATATTACAGAGAGAAAAACATAAATATGAAGATTTAAATTCGACCCGAGAAAATGTTTGTGAAATAGGAAGTATAGAACATTTTTAATTTTTTGATTAACTAGGTTTGCTATTATCTTGATGATAATGCTCTAGGGTCTATATCTGATATGGACTTCTGGTGGGATATCAGAAGTTTCAAAGGCGGTATATTTACATAAATGCTAATCTGGAACATATTAGGAACTGTAGTGAATCACTATTTTTCTTTTTGTTTTATTAGTAACTAGCTTCTTGTATGATTTATTTGGTCAAATCATGAATCCGCGCTATGTCGTGAAAAATCACTAGATTTAGGAAAAATCATTAGTTTTAGAACAAGTATCACTATAAATTATTAGCTAGAAAAAATCACTTGGCAACTTGAAAATCACTAGAAATATTGATAAATCACTAGGGGTGGCAACCCTACATAGAACTCTAGTTGAAAACTAAATGAAATTAAGCTCGGCTTAAATCCAAAATACTTCAAATTTCACCTGCAACTTCGGAATAAAAGACTGCAGAACAAGAAAACAATTAAATATCAAAAAATTTGTGCTAACAAACTGTAAGTAAGAAGTGACTCAGCCGAGTAGTAATCGAAACTCTAAAAAACAGAATTTTGGTGTGAATACATACATCAACAATATTTGGTTTTTCTATGCTGTTTCAAGTCTTTTATTTTGATAATTTTTAAAGTTTGA
Source organism: Artemia franciscana (assembly GCF_032884065.1). Lineage (NCBI taxonomy): Eukaryota > Metazoa > Arthropoda > Branchiopoda > Anostraca > Artemiidae > Artemia > Artemia franciscana. Next base: position 21,059,883 of record NC_088868.1, read on the forward strand.
TTACCCATCAAGAGCTACGAGCCTGAGAAAATTGTACTGATTTTCCAAAAAGGTTGGAAACACCTTTAAATTAATAAGGATACTTAATGAAAATCGCACAACCACATTAAGAATGTTAAAGAAGTCTACGATAAGAGTTTCGGGTTTCAAGCTCCAAACTACAAAATATCTATAATTTGAATTTTTCGCTAAATGAAAGTTTTCCGGATGCATGTTTGTTTGTTGCTGTTTTTTCATCTCAAGGGTGATAGTATCGAACTAGTTGTCGTAGAAGATCGAAAGAGGACTTATCCGAACGGAAATCAGAACTTCTAGTGATTTTATTCAGTGATCAAAAGATTAGAGATTAACATGTCTCTGGAGAAAGGGCTGTAAACTAAAGAATTTACCCAGCGTTTACATTTACTAATTGTTATTGAAAAACTAGCAGTTGGGGTGGCACTTCGCGTCACCCCAACACCTAGTTTGAGGGGGCACTTCGCGCCCCCCGTGCGCGTAAGTCGTTACGTGCAATATTAGTTACGCGCCATTGTAGTTGTGTCCCTGTGTCCCACCTGTGGATATATATAGACTTATATATATATATATATATATATATATATATATATATATATATATATATGTATATATATATATATATATATATATATATATATATATATATATATATATATATATATATATATATATATATATATATATATATATATATATATATATATATATATATATATATGTTTTTAACTACGTAAAACTTGCGAATATACAACATTCTTCGCTGTCCCATTGTCTATGCATAAAAATAGATTGTCAGGTTTACCGACTCTTGAACATGGAACATAAAATTGTCCATGGGAAAAACAATCCGAATTCATATCTATACCTCATTATTCTAATGATTGCCCTTGAGCTTTGTTGATGGTGATTGCTAATTAAATATTTCCGGTGTCCCCGTCATCATTTATATATCCCCCCCTGTGCCCTGGCGTCCCCATTGTAGCTGTGTCCCTGTGTCCCGGTCGTCATTTATATTCACTGTGTCCCGGTCGTCATTTGTGTCCTGGTGTCCCAGTCTGTAATTTCTCTTTGAGTGTCCCGGTCGTCATTTATATTCCCAGTGTCCCGGTTGTCATTTGTGTCCTGGTGTCCCGTCTGTAATTTCTCTCATTATTGTAATGATTGTCCTTGAGATTTGTAGATGGTAATTGCTAATCGAACATTTCCTGTGTCCCGGTCGTCATTTATATATCCCCTCTGTGCTCCCTGGTGTCCCCGTTGTAGTTGTGTCCCTGTGTCCCGGTCGTTATTTGTGTCCTGGTGTCCCAGTCTGTAATTTCTCTTTGAGTGTCCCGGTCGTCGTTTATACTCCCTGTGTCCCGGTGTCCCGGTCGTCATTTGTCGATGGGAAAAACAATCCGTATTCAGATCTATACCTCATTATTCTTATGATTGCCCTTGAGCTTTGTTGATGGTGATTGCTAATCGAACATTCCCTGTCTCACCTTCGTCATTTATATATCCCCCATGTGCCCCCCGGCGTCCCTGTTGTATTTGTGTCCCCGGTCTGTAATTTCTCTTTGAGTGTCCCGGTCGTCATTTATATTCCCTGTGTCCCGGTCGTCAGTTATGTCCCGGTTGTTCATGGGAAAAACAATCCCTATTCAGATCTATACCTCATTATTCTAATGATTACCCTTGAGCTTTGTTGATGGTGATTAATAATCGAACATTCCCTGTGTCCCGGTCGTCATTTATATATCCCCTTCTGCCCCCCGGCGTCCCCATTGTAGTTGTGTCCCTGTGCCCCGGTCGTCATTTATATTCCCTGTGTCCCGGTTGTTATTTGTGTCCCGGTGTCCCAGTCTGTAATTTCTCTTTGAGTGTCCCGGTCGTCATTTATATTCCCTGTGTCCCGGTGGTCATTTGTGTCCCGTTGTCCCGGTCTTTAATTTCGCCAGTCAACACACAAACATGACGTCAGTCAACACACACACAAACAAACAACTTATTTATATATATATATGTATACATATATATATATATATATATATATATATATATATATATATATATATATATATATATATATATATATATATATATATATATATATATGTTTTTAACTACGTAAAACTTGCGAATATACAACATTCTTGGCTTTCCCATTGTCTGTGCATATACAAAGCCTTATATACTTATAACGACGTCATATGCAAACGCTCTTTTTACAAACAAACAAACATGCATACATACAACTCATTTTTATATAGATAGATAGATAGATAGATACAATACAAATAACGGCGTAAAACTTGCGAATATACAACATTCTTCGCTGTCCCATTATCGGTGCATATAAATAGATTGTCAGGTTTACCGACCCACGAACATGCAACGTACAATTGTCCATGGGAAAAACAATCTGTATTAAGATCTATACCACATTTTTATAATGATTGCCCTTGAGCTTTGTTGATGGTGATTGCAAATGCTAACCGAACTAGGAATTGCAATCTTTTAAATTGAAAAGGCAGATCCGTTGGAATCATGGGAATGCGAGGAATAAGAACAGCCCCACCCTCAAAAGGCCCTGTCAAGATTGTTGCCTCTATTACGTTTTCAGTTGGTTTTTATTTTACGGCAAGTCGCTTGCCATTGCAAAGCTTTGGAGGGTTTATATTTCGTAACAATATTATTGCTACGCCTGTTTTTAGTCGTAGCACGTATGGTGGAAACCCTGTGAGATCCAGGGAATTTAAAACTTCAAATGGGTAGTTAACCGCTTCATTTGGTTCCACAACAGTGTCGACTGACTTGTAAAGGACTGCCTGGTCTCGAATCTTGGTCAAAACAATATTGTTGATTTCGTGGACGTCTATATTTTTGGCTACCAGAATCGCTCGTTAACTTAGCCATTTATGATTTTTATAATTGGTTAGAATATTCGGAAATACTTTTTCAATCAATTTATTTTTGGACGTCACAAAATTATAGAATTCAGCAGGTAGTTGTATACGTCCTGAAATTGAGTCTACTGGGAGCTTTCCGTTTCCAATTGCCAGCAATTGATCTGAAAATGTTTGACCAGAGTCATCGTTTTGCAATCGGACACGCATATTTGTAGTTAATTTTAATGTCTTTACGTGTGCCCAAAAATTAGAATTTTTCAGGCAAGCATTCATTTTGTCTGCAGGGGTTGATCTAGGTATTATAGGTAATGTTTGCCTGTAATCTCCCGCAAGCAATGTTAATGTGCTGCCAAAGGGTTTCGAATTCCCTCGCAAATCTTTCAAACATTGATCCAGAGCCTCGAGCGATTTTTTGTGTGCCATTGTGCACTCGTCCCAAATAATAAGTTTGTATTGCTGCAATGCTTTACCCATCCCAGATGATTTGGAAATATTGCACGTGGGAGTTACTGTAGAATGCAAATTCAGAGGCAATTTCAAAGCAGAATGAGCAGTTCTTCCACCAGGCAGCAACGTTGCGGCTATTCCGGGCAACGCAATTGCCAACGCTATAACATTTTTTGATCGAATTGATGCCAGAATCAGTTTTATCACAAACGTTTTACCAGTACCTCCTGGCGCATCCAAAAAGAAAATTTCTCGAACGTTGTTCGCGACACAATGCATTATCGTATCATCAATGTCTTTTTTCTCCGACGTTAACTTAGAAATGTTATTTTGTACATACGACATTAGATCACTCGTGCTGTAACTTTGTTCACGATCCAATTCTACACATGTCGAAACAGCAGCGGTACGATTAGGTGAAGGCATTCCCAAATCCTGAAGAGGTTTGTTTGCCATACATACGCACAAATCTTCAAAAATAACTAAAGTGTAATTATAAATTTCTGATGTAAAATCAAAAGTCATATCTGACGTCTCTAACCGTTTTCGATGGAGTATATCTTCGGACATTTTCGATTCATATTTTTCCCATAACTCTGTAGGAGCTGAAGGAGAGCAAGTTGTTAGTATGATTCCAAACAATGCACGAATTTGACTTGGAGTTGACGTTTTGCACGCGTCATTGATGCAGTTATCCCAGTGTTGGTCATTCTCCAATAAATTCAGAGCTTGGTATGCACTACGATAAGTGTCATGTATAGTACCTTTTACAGTTCTCAAATACTCAAAGGATGTCGGACCGGGTACATTCACCAAAAGCAGGCGTAGAAAGAAGCATTCATGTTGATTGGGGTGAACGGTCTAGAGTCTTCCTATCGTGGTATCTCTGAAGATGGTAGGTTGGCCGTCGACTGACTTACCCTGTTTTCGACGTTCAAATACTTTATTTTTAGTATTCCACTTGTAATACGATGGCACTTCAGTATACAGCAGTTTTTTTGCAAAAGAATCATTTTTGCATAACGAAAAGAAAGCAGTTAACGTTGTATCCGGTGGATTCAGAGGTCTTTGTTGCACGTTGGATTCCAAAAAATAAACACGTTGACCATTCTGTAAATGTACCGCTAAGTCAACAACAGCTGGACTTCGTCCATGTATCGGAAATGAAATAATTCGCCAAACAGCTTCATTACTGCTTATGTATCTTCCAGTCTTATATTGTACGATTTCGTCGATATCACTGATTTCGGACTGCAAGCCAAGAACTGCCATGTCACTGCCTTTGTAGACGTATTTACATATGTATTTGATTGTCTTTACTTATCATGTAGCCAGATTAGTATATGTGCGTGTGGCCATCCTCGTTTTTGCCATTCCATTGAGTACATCCAGTATCGCACTGACCCAAACACTTCAAGTTTTATTCTGTAGTTTATCAGCGATTTCAACTTTTGCCGGAAGACACGGGCTGTAATGTCATGTCTATGAACCGCCGATTGTCCTTGAAGTAAAAGCTGCTGTATCTCGTCCCAAGATTGATTACATGTAAACGTAATAAATAAATCTGGACGACCATAGAGACGAACATACGCAAAAGCATCTTGAGCATATTCATGCATATGACGGGGACTGCCAGCATATGATGAAGGTAAAATCGTTAATCTTCCAACGATTGTGGTATTACCGTCATTTACAACTGCATCTCGCAAATGAATGTATAAGTGATAACCGTCGGATCCATCTCAAAAAATGATAGGATATTGTAGGGCATCGTAGCATCGATGAGTTTCAGCAATTCTTACCAACTGAGCGTTTCGCTTATGAAGAATAATATCTCGAGGTAAAAACTGATCACCGACCATAACGATTGCCACTTCGTCGATAGTTGGAGCATTGTATCTTTGCACGTGTTGGCCAGGAGGCGTTTTGTCAGTGGAATTAACAATTTTATGCGTATCAGTAGGCATCAAATCGATGGCTGTTTTGAACAGACGCGCTAAATTATTTTTGTCATGGAAAAGATGTTCCAATTTGGAAACAATAGTCCTTTCAACGTCGGGAGAAATTTCGCAACGTGCATTCAACTCGGAATTTCTATCAGTGATGAAGTACAGTTGTAAAAATTTACGATTCTCGCCTGAGAATGGTAGAAGGGACCCTGCTCTATGATAAATTTGCCCTTTTACTTTGAAAGTAGGCATGAATTGATCTGGATTTTAGATTTTGGCACCAAACGACGTCATTTCGAAACAAGAGTTATATTTTCTGATCTGTGATAAAAAAAAACGCTTAGATTCTGACGTAGTTCCAGTAAGCAAAGTCTTCAATGGCTCTGGTGGTGCAGCCAGTAGAGGAAGTTTAACTTTTCCTGAGGCACAACACATTCCCATTGTTTCACCATTAAAATTCAAGGCCTTGCAATAGGGACAAATTTTAGACATAGTCCCGATTTGAACACATCTACTAATGCTATAATCATCAACTGGGCTGTACCTGAATTCCAGGCGAAAGTTTTCAGGTTGCTCTTGTGATTCCTCGGCACCCTTTCTTTTGGTAATTTCTCTTTGAGACGCAAGCCTAATTTCACGCTGTTGTTGTAATTCCTCGGCACGCTTTCTTTTGGTGATTTCTCTTTGAGATGTAAGCCTGTTTTCACACTGTTGTTGTGGTTCCTCGGCACGCTTTCTTTTCATACTTTCTCTATTAGCCGCAAGCCTGTTTTCATGCTGTTCTTGTGATTCCTCGGCACGCTTTCTTTTCTTACTTTCTCTATCAGCCACAAGTCTTTTGGCATAGACTCTTTGAGCAGCTTCCTCGGCTGTTGCCATTGTAGGTTCTTCAGTCATTTTACTTTGGCGCTTCGCGCCACCCCAACCTGTCCCGGTCTGTAATTTCCCTTTGAGTGTCCTGGTCGTCATTTGTGTCTCGGTGCTTCGTTGATGGTGATTGCTAATCGAACATTCCTTGTGTCCCGGTCGCTTTCTCTTTGAGTGTCCCGGTCGTCATTTATATTCCCTATGTCTCGGTGTCCCGGTCGTCATTTGTGTCCCGATGTCCTGGTCTGTAATTTCGTCAGTCGACAAATATGACGTCAGTCGACACACAAACATGACGTCACTCGAGACACAGACACAAGAGACTAGCCCCGGTCCCGGTCTGTATATACAATCGCTTCTGAATTGGTATATGATGAAATACATTTTTGTGTTTTTCCCCTTTTTTTCTTTTTAGTTTTTTTTTTGGTTTTTACTTTTTTTTTAGTTTTTTAGTTTTTTTTCTTTTTTCTTATTAGTTTTTTTGTAGTTTTTACCTTTTTATTTTTTTTATTTTTAGTTTTTTAGTTTTGTTTTCTCCTTTATTATTCAGTTTTTTCCTATTTTTTTTTTCTTTCTTAGTTTTTTTTTAGTTTTTTTTTAGTTTTTTTAGTTTTTTTTATTATTTTTAGTTTTTTTTTCTTTTTAGTTTTTATCTTTTTTTTCGTTTTTTTAGTTTTTTTTTTACTTATGTCCTGGTCTTCATTTATATTCCCTATGTCCCGGTCGTCATTTTTTGTCCGGTGCTTTGTTGATGGTGATTGCTAATCGAACACTCCTTGTGTCCCTGTCGCTTTCTCTTTGAGTGTCCCGGTCGTCATTTGTGTCCCGATGTCCCGGTCTGTAATTTCGTCAGTCGACAAACATGACGTCAGTATGATGAAATAAATTTTTGTGTTTCCCCTTTTTTTCTTTTTAGTTTTTTTTTGTTTTTACTTTTTTTTCGTTTTTCTTTTTAGTTTTTTTTTGTAGTTTTTACCTTTTTATTTTTTTTTATTTTTATTTTTTTGGTTTTGTTTTTCCTCCTTATTTTTCAGTTTTTTTCCTTTTTTATTTTTTTAACTTTTTTAGATTTTTTAGTTTTTTTAGCTTTTTTTTACTTATGTCCTGGTCGTCATTTATATTCCCTGTGTCCCGATCGTCATTTGTGTCCCGGTGCTTTGTTGATGGTGATTGCTAATCGAACATTCTTTATGTCCCGGTTGCTTTCTCTTTGAGTGTCCCGGTCGTCATTTGTGTCCCGATGTCCCGGTCCGTAATTTCGTCAATCGAAAAACATGACGTCAGTATGATGAAATAAATTTTTGTGTTTCCCCTGTTTTTCTTTTTAGTTTTTTTTGGTTTTTACTTTTTTTTAGTTTTTTTTTCGTTTTTCTTTTTAGTTTTTTTGTAGTTTTTACCTTTTTAGTTTTTTTTATTTTTATTTTTTTAGTTTTGTTTTTCCCCCTTATTTTTCAGTTTTTTCCTTTTTTTCTTTTTTTATCGATTTTTAGTTTTTTTTTAGGTTTTTAGCTTTTTTAGTTTTTTTATTAGTTTTTAGTTTTTTTTTTCTTTTTTTTTTGTAGTTTTTACCTTTTTTTTAGTTTTTTTAGCTTTTTTTTACTTATGTCCTGGTCGTCATTTATATTCCCTGTGTCCCGATCGTCATTTTTGTCCCGGTGCTTTGTTGATGGTGATTGCTAATCGAACATTCCTTGTGTCCCGGTCGCTTTCTATTTGAGTGTCCCGGTCGTCATTTATATTCCCTATGTCCCGGTGCTCCGGTCGTCATTTGTGTCCCGATGTCCCGGTCCGTAATTTCGTCAGTCGACAAACATGACGTGAGTCGGCATCTATTATCTATATATATATATATATACTAGTTGGTGGGGCGCTTCGCGCCCCCCCCGCGCGCGTAAGTCGTTACGCGCCATATTAGTTACGCGCCATTGTAGTTGTGTCCCTGTGTCCCACCTGTGAATAGAGATAGATATAAATATATGTTTTAACTACGTAAAACATGCGAATATACAACATTCTTCGCTGTCCCATTGTCTGTGCATATAAATAGATTGTCAGGTTTACTGACTCTTGAACATGCAACATATAATTGTCCATGGGAAAAACAATCCGTATTCAGATCTATACCTCATTATTCTAATGATGTGTCCCTGTGTCCCGGTCGTCATTTATATTCCCTGTGTCCCGGTCGTCATTTGTGTCCTGGTGTCCCAGTTTGTAATTTCTCTTTGAGTGTCCCGGTCGTCATTTATATTCCCTGTGTCCCGGTGTCCCGGTCGTCATTTGTGTCCCGGTCTGTAATTTCTATTCGAACAATCCCTGTGTCCCGGTCGTCATTTATATATCCCGCCTGTGCCCCCGGCGTCCCCGTTGTAGTTGTGTCCCTGTGTCCCGGTCGTTATTTATATTCCCTGTGTCCCGGTCGTGATTTGTGTCCGGGTGTCCCAGTCTGTAATTTCTCTTTGAGGTTCCCGGTCGTCACTTATATTCCCTCTGTCTCGGTCGTCATTTGTGTCCCGGTCTGTAATTTCTCTTTGAGTGTTTTTTCTTTTTAGTTTTTTTTTAGTTTTTTACCTTTTTTCTTTTTTCAGTTTTCTTTTTCTTCTTTATTTTTCAGCGTCACTATGACGAACCTTTGTTTTTTTAACTAAAATCTGGTAGGCATTGATGACCTTATCCAAGTCAAAATCCCAAACCCAATCATCATCGCTATCATTTTCAGTTTTGATATGTTTTGACTCTCGCTGTCCAGGTGGATCTTCATCTAACTGCGCGGTTTTGTGTTCTTTAGCCTCAAGCCTGTTTCCTTGCTGTTCTTTTGATTCCTCGGAACGCTTTCTTTTCTGACTTTCTCTATCAGCAGCAAGTTTTTTGGCATAGACTCTTTGAGCATCTTCATCGGCTTTTGCCATTGTACGTTCATCAGTCATTTTAAACTTAAACATTAATAGATTTCTACGTGAACATATATGTCTTAAATATCTTTAATGACGTCACCGTCATAGCAAAAATGACGACAACTAACTTCATGACATCAGTCGACAAAGAAACATGACGTCACCTGATCCACAGACAGACAGACAACTTATTTTTATATATATAGAAGATAGATATATATATATATATATACTAGCTGTTGGGGTGGCGCTTCGCGCCACCCCAACACCTAGTTGGTGGGGGCGCTTCGCGCCCCCCCCAAGCCCCCCCGCGCGCGTAAGTCGTTACGCGCCATATTAGTTACGCGCCATATTAGTTACGCGCCATTGTAGTTGTGTCCCTGTGTCCCACCTGTGAATATAGATAGATTTATATATGTGTTTCAAACTACGTAAAAATTGCGAATATACAACATTCTTGGCTTTCCCATTGTCTGTCCATATACAAAGCCGTATGTACTAATAATGACGTCATATGCAAACGTTCTTTTTACAAACAAACAAACATGCATACACACAACTCGTTTTTATATAGATAGATAGATAGATAGATACAATACAAATTAACTACGTAAAACTTGTGAATATACAACAGTCTGTTCCGAAATACAACTAACTTCGTAAAACTTGAGAATATACAACATTCTTCGCTGTCCAATTCTCGCTGCATATAAATAGATTGTCAGGTTTACCGACCCTCGAACATGCAACGTACAATTGTCCATGGGAAAAACAAAAAATAACAATTTTATGAGTATCAGTAGGCATCAAATCGATGGCTGTTTTGAACAGACGCACTAAATTATTATTTTCGTGGAAAAGATGTTGCAATTGGGAAACGATTGTCCTTTCAACGTTGGGAGAAATTTCGCAACGTGCATTCAATTCAGAATTTCTATCACTGATGAAGTACAATTGTAAAAATTTATGATTCTCGCCTAATAATGGTAGAAGGGACCCTGCTTTATGATAAATTTGCCCTTTTACTTTAAAAGTAGACATAAATTGATCTGGATTTTCGATTTGGGCTCCAAACGACGTCATTTGGAAACATGAGTTGTATTGTCTGATTTTTGACAAAAAACGCTTAGATTCTGACGTAGTTCCAGTAAGGAAAGTCTTCAATGGCTCTGGTGGTGCAGCCAATAGAGGAAGTTTAACTTTTCCTGAGGCGCAACACATTCCCATTGTTTCACCATTGAATTTCAAGGCCTTGCAATAGGGACAAATTTTGGACATTGTCCCGATTTGAACACAGCTACTCAAGCTATAATCATCGACTGGGTTGTACCTGAATGCCAGGCGATAACTTTCAGATTGCTCTGATTCCTCGGCACGCTTTCTTTTCTTACTTTCTCTATCAGCAGCAAGCCTGATTTCCTGCTGGTCTTTTGATTCCTCGGCACGCTTTCTTTTCTTACTTTCTCTATCAGCAGCAAGCCTGATTTCTTGCTGTTCTTGTAATTCCTCGGCCCGCCTTCTTTTTTCACATTCTGTTTTAGCAGCAAGTCTGCTTCTGCGTTGCTCTGGTAGTTCCTCGGCATGCTTTCTTTTTTCACTTTCTCTTTTAGCAGCAAGTCTGCTTTCGCGTTGCTCTGGTAGTTCCTCGGCATGCTTTCTTTTTTCACATTCTCTTTTAGCAGCAAGTCTGCTTCTGCGTTGCTCTGGTAGTTCCTCGGCATGCTTTCTTTTTTCACATTCTCTTTTAGCAGCAAGTCTGCTTCTGCGTTGCTCTGGTAGTTCCTCGGCATGCTTTCTTTTTTCACTTTCTCTTTTAGCAGCAAGTCTGCTTTCGCGTTGCTCTGGTAGTTCCTCGGCATGCTTTCTTTTTTCACATTCTCTTTTAGCAGCAAGTCTGCTTCTGCGTTGCTCTGGTAGTTCCTCGGCATGCTTTCTTTTTTCACATTCTCTTTTAGCAGCAAGTCTGCTTCTGCGTTGCTCTGGTAGTTCCTCGGCATGCTTTCTTTTTTCACTTTCTCTTTTAGCAGCAAGTCTGCTTTCGCGTTGCTCTGGTAGTTCCTCGGCACGCTTTCTTTTCTGACTTTCTCTATCACCAGCAAGTTTTCTGGCATAGACTCTTTGAGCATCTTCATCAGTCATTATAAACTTAAGCATTAATAGAATTCTACACGAACATCCGTCTTATATAACTTGAATGACGTCACGCCTTCAAAGCAAAAATGATGCCTTCAAAGCAAAAATGATGGCAGCTAATTTCATGACGTCAGCCGAAACATGACGGCGAACATATGTCTTATATAACTTGAATGACGTCACCTTCAAAGCAAAAATGACGGCAACTAATTTCATGACGTCAGCCGAAACATGACGTCACCTGACACATCCATCCACACATCCATCCACACATCCACAGACAGACAACTTATTTTTATATATATAGAAGATATATATAAATATATATATATATCTATATATATAAAAATAAGTTGTCTGTGGATGGATGTGTGGATGGATGTGTGGATGGATGTGTCAGGTGACGTCATGTTTCGGCTGACGTCATGAAATTAGTTGCCGTCATTTTTGCTTTGAAGGTGACGTCATTCAAGTTATATAAGACATATGTTCGCCGTCATGTTTCGGCTGACGTCATGAAATTAGCTGCCATCATTTTTGCTTTGAAGGCATCATTTTTGCTTTGAAGGCGTGACGTCATTCAAGTTATATAAGACGGATGTTCGTGTAGAATTCTATTAATGCTTAAGTTTATAATGACTGATGAAGATGCTCAAAGAGTCTATGCCAAAAAACTTGCTGGTGATAGAGAAAGTCAGAAAAGAAAGCGTGCCGAGGAACTACCAGAGCAACGCGAAAGCAGACTTATAGATCTGAATACGGATTGTTTTCCCATGGACCATTATATGTTGCATGTTCAAGAGTCAGTAAACCTGACAATCTATTTATATGCAAACTGAAACTAAAAATGTAGAAACTGGTAATTGCATAAATATTTCTATATATTTTGACAATAGATTAAAGTAATTCGAAAACCTTATAACAGATATTTATAATTTTGAGTTTTATTATAAATTGTCGAGTGTTTGCATGCTTGGTACGTAAAATTTTTTTCTAACATCAATGTTAGAATGACACATAGAAATCTATTAATGTTTAAGTTTAAAATGACTGATGAACTTACAATGGCAAAAGCCGATGAAGATGCTCAAAGAGTCTATGCCAAAAAACTTGCTGGTGATAGAGAAAGTCAGAAAAGAAAGCGTGCCGAGGAACTACCAGAGCAACGCGAAAGCAGACTTGCTGCTAAAAGAGAAAGTGAAAAAAGAAAGCATGCCGAGGAACTACCAGAGCAACGCAGAAGCAGACTTGCTGCTAAAAGAGAATGTGAAAAAAGAAAGCATGCCGAGGAACTACCAGAGCAACGCAGAAGCAGACTTGCTGCTAAAAGAGAATGTGAAAAAAGAAAGCATGCCGAGGAACTACCAGAGCAACGCGAAAGCAGACTTGCTGCTAAAAGAGAAAGTGAAAAAAGAAAGCATGCCGAGGAACTACCAGAGCAACGCAGAAGCAGACTTGCTGCTAAAAGAGAATGTGAAAAAAGAAAGCATGCCGAGGAACTACCAGAGCAACGCAGAAGCAGACTTGCTGCTAAAAGAGAATGTGAAAAAAGAAAGCATGCCGAGGAACTACCAGAGCAACGCGAAAGCAGACTTGCTGCTAAAAGAGAAAGTGAAAAAAGAAAGCATGCCGAGGAACTACCAGAGCAACGCGAAAGCAGACTTGCTGCTAAAAGAGAAAGTGAAAAAAGAAAGCATGCCGAGGAACTACCAGAGCAACGCAGAAGCAGACTTGCTGCTAAAAGAGAATGTGAAAAAAGAAGGCGGGCCGAGGAATTACAAGAACAGCAAGGAATCAGGCTTGCTGCTGATAGAGAAAGTAAGAAAAGAAAGCGTGCCGAGGAATCAGAGCAATCTGAAAGTTATCGCCTGGCATTCAGGTACAACCCAGTCGATGATTATAGCTTGAGTAGCTGTGTTCAAATCGGGACAATGTCTAAAATTTGTCCCTATTGCAAGGCCTTGAAATTCAATGGTGAAACAATGGGAATGTGTTGCGCCTCAGGAAAAGTTAAACTTCCTCTATTGGCTGCACCACCAGAGCCATTGAAGACTTTCCTTACTGGAACTACGTCAGAATCTAAGCGTTTTTTGTCAAAAATCAGACAATACAACTCATGTTTCCAAATGACGTCGTTTGGAGCCCAAATCGAAAATCCAGATCAATTTATGTCTACTTTCAAAGTAAAAGGGCAAATTTATCATAAAGCAGGGTCCCTTCTACCATTATTAGGCGAGAATCATAAATTTTTACAATTGTACTTCATCAGTGATAGAAATTCTGAATTGAATGCACGTTGCGAAATTTCTCCCAACGTTGAAAGGACAATCGTTTCCCAATTGCAACATCTTTTCCACGAAAATAATAATTTAGTGCGTCTGTTCAAAACAGCCATCGATTTGATGCCTACTGATGCTCATAAAATTGTTATTTCCGCTGACAAAACGCCTCCTGGCCAACATGTGCGTAGATACAATGCTCCGACTATCGACGAAGTGGCAATCGTTATGGTCGGTGATCAGTTTTTACCTCGAGATATTATTCTACATAAGCGAAACGCCCAGTTGTTAAGAATTGCTGAAACTCATCGATGCTACGATGCCCTACAATATCCTATCATTTTTTGGGATGGAGCCGACGGCTATCACTTTAATATTAAATTGATGAATCCAGCCACTAACAAAGAAATGAATAAGAAATGCAGTGCAATGCATTATTATTCCTATAGACTAATGATTCGGCAGGATGAAGAAAATTATATTTTAAAATGCCGTGAATTGTTTCACCAATTTGTCGTGGATATGTATGCAAAAATTGAATCAGAACGTTTGCTATATATCCGCCTGAATCAGACCAAGCTCCGCTCTGAACAATACATTCATTTGCGAGATGCAGTTATAAATGACGGTAATACCACAAACGTTGGAAGATTAACAATTTTACCTTCGTCATATGCTGGCAGTCCACGTCATATGCATGAATATGCTCAAGATGCTATTGCGTATGTTCGTCTCTATGGTCGTCCAGATTTATTTATTACATTTACATGTAATCAATCTTGGGACGAGATACTGCAGCTTTTACTTCAAGGACAATCGGCGGTTCATAGGCATGACATTACGGCACGTGTCTTCCGGCAAAAGTTGAAATCACTGATAAACTACCTTGTAAAACATGAAGTGTTTGGTTCAGTGCGATGCTGGATGTACTCAGTGGAATGGCAAAAACGAGGTTTGCCACACGCACATATACTAATCTGGCTACATAAAAAAATTACTTCAAACGAAATTGATGATGTGATTTCCGCTGAAATACCTGATAAAAATGTCGATAAGGGGTTACATGATATTATTGTAAAAAATATGATACATGGACCTTGCGGTGCACTGAACGAAAATTCACCATGCATGGCCAAAGGAAGGTGCACAAAGCAATATCCTCGACTTTTGGTACCCACAACAATTACTGGCAATGATGGTTACCCACAATATAGAAGAAGATCTACTGAAGATGGCGGTAAAACAGCAATAATAAAGAAGCGTAACGGTACCACCATCGAAGTAGATAACCAGTGGGTTGTTCCATATTCCCCTTTATTATCCAAAACATTTAATGCACATATAAACGTTGAATACTGTAACTCCGTAAAGGCAATAAAATATATATGTAAATACGTCAACAAAGGCAGTGACATGGCAGTTTTTGGCTTGCAGTCCGAAATCAAAGATTTCGATGAAATCGTAGAATATCAGGCTGGAAGATACATAAGCAGTAATGAAGCTGTTTGGCGAATTCTTTCATTTCCGATACATGAACGTAGTCCAGCTGTTGTTCACTTAGCGGTACATTTACAGAATGGTCAACGTGTTTATTTCACGGAAACCAACGTGCAACAAAGAGTCCTGAATCCACCGGATACAACATTAACAGCTTTTTTTTCGCTTTGCAAAAATGATTCTTTTGCGAAAAAACTGCTGTATACTGAAGTGCCTTCGTATTACACGTGGAATACTAAAAATAAAGTATTTGAACGTCGAAAACAGGGTAAGTCAGTCGACGGCCAACCTACCATCTTCAAAGATACCACGATAGGAAGACTCTACACCGTTCACCCCAATCAACATGAATGCTTCTTTCTACGCCTGCTTTTGGTGAATGTACCTGGTCCGACATCCTTTGAGTATTTGAGGACTGTAAATGGTACTATACATGACACTTACCGTAGTGCATGCCAAGCTCTGAATTTATTGGAGAATGACCAACACTGGGATAACTGCATCAATGACGCGTGCGAAACGTCAACCCCAAGTCAAATTCGTGCATTGTTTGGCATCATTTTAACAACTTGCTCTCCATCAGCTCCTACAGAGTTATGGGAAAAATATAAGTCAAAAATGTCCGAAGATATACTTCATCGAAAACAGTTAGAGACGTCAGACATGACTTTTGATTTTACACCAGAAATTTATAACTACACTTTAGTTGTTATAGAAGATATTTGCATAAGTATGGCAAACAAACCTCTTCAGGGTTTGGGAATGCCTTCACCTAACCGTATCGCTGCTGTTTCGACATGTGTAGAATTGGATCGTGAACAAAGTTACAGTACGAGTGATCTATTGTCGTATGTACAAAATAACATTTCCAAGTTAACGTCGGAACAAAAAGACATTTATGATACGATAATGCATTGTGTCGATAACAACGTTGGAGAAATTTTCTTTTTGGATGCGCCAGGAGGTACTGGTAAAACGTTTGTGATAAAACTGATTCTGGCATCAATTCGATCTAAAAATGATATAGCGTTGGCAATTGCGTCGTCCGGAATAGCCGCAACATTGCTGCCTGGTGGAAGAACTGCTCATTCCGCTTTGAAATTGCCTCTGAACTTGCATTCTACAGAAACTCCCACGTGCAATATTTCCAAATCATCTGGGATGGGTAAAGTATTGCAGCAATGCAAACTTATTATTTGGGATGAGTGCACAATGGCACACAAAAAATCGCTCGAGGCTCTGGATCAATGCTTGAAAGATTTAAGAGGGAATTCGAAACCCTTTGGCAGCACATTAATATTGCTTGCAGGAGATTTCAGGCAAACATTACCTATAATACCTAGATCAACTCCTGCAGACGAAATGAATGCTTGCCTGAAAAATTCTAATTTATGGGCACACGTAAAAACATTAAAATTAACTACAAATATGCGTGTCCGATTGCAAAACGATGACTCTGGTCAAACATTTTCAGATCAATTGCTAGCAATGGGAAACGGAAAGCTCCCAGTAGACTCAATTTCAGGACGTATACAACTACCTGCTGATTTCTGTAATTTAGTGACGTCCAAAAATGAATTGATTGAAAATATATTTCCGAATATTCTAAAAAATTATAAAAATAATAAATGGCTAAGTGAAAGAGCGATTCTCGCACCCAAGAATATAGACGTCCACGAAATCAACAATATTGTTTTGACCAAGATTCAAGACCAGGCAGTCCTTTACAAGTCAGTCGACACAGTTTTGGAACCAAATGAAGCGGTTAATTATCCATCTGAATTTTTAAATTCCATAGATCTTTCAGGGTTTCCACCACACGTGCTACAACTAAAAATAGGCGTACCAATAATATTGTTACGTAACATAAACCCACCAAAGCTTTGCAATGGCACTCGACTTGCCGTAAAAAAAACAATGGAAAACCTAATAGAGGCCACAATCCTGACAGGGCCTTTTGAGGGTGAGGCTGTTCTTATTCCTCGCATTCCCATGATTCCAACAGATCTGCCTTTTCAATTTAAAAGATTGCAATTCCCAATTCGATTAGCATTTGCAATCACCATTAACAAAGCTCAAGGTCAATCATTAGAAAAATGTGGTATTGATCTTAATACTGATTGTTTTTCCCATGGACAATTGTACGTTGCATGTTCGAGGGTCGGTAAACCTGACAATCTATTTATATGCAGCGAGAATTGGACAGCGAAGAATGTTGTATATTCTCAAGTTTTACGAAGTTAGTTGTATTTCGGAACAGACTGTTGTATATTCACAAGTTTTACGTAGTTAATTTGTATTGTATCTATCTATCTATCTATCTATATAAAAACGAGTTGTGTGTATGCATGTTTGTTTGTTTGTAAAAAGAACGTTTGCATATGACGTCATTATTAGTACATACGGCTTTGTATATGGACAGACAATGGGAAAGCCAAGAATGTTGTATATTCGCAATTTTTACGTAGTTTGAAACACATATATAAATCTATCTATATTCACAGGTGGGACACAGGGACACAACTACAATGGCGCGTAACTAATATGGCGCGTAACTAATATGGCGCGTAACGACTTACGCGCGCGGGGGGGCTTGGGGGGGCGCGAAGCGCCCCCACCAACTAGGTGTTGGGGTGGCGCGAAGCGCCACCCCAACAGCTAGTATATATATATATATATATATATATATATATATCTATATATATAAAAATAAGTTGTCTGTGGATGGATGGATGGATGTGTCAGGTGACGTCACCTGAAAAAACTGGATCAGGTGACGTCAAAACTGAAAAAACTAAAAAAAGGCAAAAACTACAAAAAAAACTAAAAACTAATAAAAAAAATAAAAAAGCTAAAAAACTAAAAAAACTATAAAGGTAAAAACCAATAAAAAACTAAAAAAAAAAACTGAAAAAACTAAAAAAAGGCAAAAACTACAAAAAAAACTAAAAACTAATAAAAAAAGTAAAAAAGCTAAAAAACTAAAAAAACTAAAAAAAGGTAAAAAACTAAAAAAAATAAAAAATAAAAAAAACTAAAAAAAAGGAAAAAACTGAAAAATAAGCTAAAATAAAGGTAAAAACCAATAAAAAACTAAAAAAAAAAGGAAAAAACTAATAAATGACGACACTCAAAGAGAAAAAAAAGGCAAAAACTACAAAAAAAACTAAAAACTAATAAAAAAATATCTATATATATAAAAATAAGTTGTCTGTGGATGGATGGATGGATGTGTCAGGTGACGTCACCTGAAAAAACTGGATCAGGTGACGTCAAAACTGAAAAAACTAAAAAAAGGCAAAAACTACAAAAAAAACTAAAAACTAATAAAAAAAATAAAAAAGCTAAAAAACTAAAAAAACTATAAAGGTAAAAACCAATAAAAAACTAAAAAAAAAACTGAAAAAACTAAAAAAAGGCAAAAACTACAAAAAAAACTAAAAACTAATAAAAAAAGTAAAAAAGCTAAAAAACTAAAAAAACTAAAAAAAGGTAAAAAACTAAAAAAAATAAAAAATAAAAAAAACTAAAAAAAAGGAAAAAACTGAAAAATAAGCTAAAATAAAGGTAAAAACCAATAAAAAACTAAAAAAAAAAAGGAAAAAACTAATAAATGACGACACTCAAAGAGAAAAAAAAAGGCAAAACTACAAAAAAAACTAAAAACTAATAAAAAAAATAAAAAAGCTAAAAAACTAAAAAAACTAAAAAAAGGCAAAAACTACAAAAAAAACTAAAAACTAATAAAAAAGCTAAAAAACTAAAAAAACTAAAAAAAAGGCAAAAACTACAAAAAAACTAAAAACTAATAAAAAAAATAAAAAAGCTAAAAAACTAAAAAAAACTAAAAAAACTAAAAAAAGGTAAAAAACTAAAAAAACTAAAAACTAAAAAAAACTAAAAAAGGTAAAAACTAAAAGAACTAAAAAAGAAAAAAATAAATGACGACACTCAAAGAGAAAGCGACCAGGACAAAAGGAATGTTCGATTAACAATCAACAAAGCACCGGGACACAGGGAGTATAAATGACGACCCGGGGGAAACAGGGGGATATAAATGACGACCGGGACAAAAAAACTAAAAAGAAAAAAACTA